>NC_026006.2:9464156-9489958 GCF_000442705.2 Elaeis guineensis | reverse complement strand
TAATGATCGCGAATCCCCCCAGGCCACCCGTGCTCGACGTGTGTCCCACTTGCCACGGCAGGCGCTAAAAGCGGCTGACGTTGGCAGGGCCATTATTGCACCATACTAGGCCAGTGTACCAGCGGAAATTTCGAAGGTCCCTTCATATCGCCCCGATTCGAAACGACTCCAGCATGCGCACATTTATATGCCAAAATATCTGGGGCGTTGCGCGCAGATTCGAGGACAACTTCGGCTACGCCAATCTCTCTGTATTCCTTCCATTCGAAATTCAAACTCAGAGTAGGGACTGTGTTGGTATAAAATAGCCACAGCCGAAGTTCTCAGCGGATGACCCTTGCGGGCTCCGCCACCGACTTCAACTGCTGAAACCCTCCGGACTCCTACAGGCTGGACTTCGCACCTGACTTTAATTGCAGGAAGACTCCGCCGACTCCTACGGAGCCGGGCTCCCACCAACTTCAACCGTCCGGACTCCTACGGGAGCCGGCTTGCCACCAACTTCAACCGCCCGGACTCTACGGGAGCCAGGCTCTGCCCACAACTTCAACCGCAAGGAAGACTCCGCCCGGACTCCTACGGGAGCCGGGCTCCGCCCATGACTTCAACCACAAGGAAGACTCCGCCCGGACTCCTACGGGAGCCGGGCTTCGCCCACGAGTTCAACTGCAAGGAGGACTCCACCCGGACTCCTACGGGAGCCGGGCACCGTCACCGACTTCAACTGCTGGTAAACTCCGTCCGGACTCCTACGGGGGCCGGACTTCGCACCTGACTTTAATTGCGGGAAGACTCCGCCCGGACTCCTACGGGAGCCGGGCTTCGCCACCAACTTCAACTGCCCGGACTCCTACGGGAGCCGGGCCTCCGCCCACAACTTCAACAGCAAGGAAGACTCCGCCCGGACTCCTACGGGAGCCGAGCTCCACCCACGACTTCAACCGCAAGGAGGACTCCGCCCGGACTCTACGGGAGCCGGGCTCCGTCACCGACATCAACTGCTGGTAACCTCCGTCCGGACTCCTACGGGGGTCGGACTTCGCACCTGACTTTAATTGTAGGAAGACTCAGCCCGGACTCCTACGGGAGCCGGGCTCCGCCCATGACTTCAGCCGCAAGGAAGACTCCGCCCGGACTCCTACGGGAGCCGGGCTCCGCCCACGACTTCAACCGCAAGGAAGACTCCGCCAGGACTCCTATGGGAGCCGGGCTCCGCCCACAACTTCAACCGCAAGGAGGACTCCGCCCGGACTCCTACAGGAGTCGGGCTCCGTCACCGACTTCAACTGCTGGTAAACTCCGTCCGGACTCCTACGGGGGTTGGACTTCGCACCTGACTTTAATTGCGGGAAGACTCCGTCCGGACTCCTACGGGAGCCGGGCTCCGCCACCAACTTCAACCGCCCGGACTCCTACGGGAGCTGGGCTCCGCCCACGACATCAACCGCAAGGAAGACTCCGCCCAGACTCCTACGGGAGCTGGGCTCCGCCCACGACTTCAACCGCAAGGAGGACTCCGCCCAGACTCCTACGGGAGCCGGGCTCCGTCACCGACTTCAACTGCTGGTAAACTCCGTCCGGACTACTACGGGGGCCGGACTTCGCACCTGACTTTAATTACAGGAAGACTCCGCCCAGACTCCTACGGGAGCCGGGCTCCACCCGCGACTTCAACCACAAGGAAGACTCTGCCCGGACTCCTACGGGAGCTGGGTTGCGCCACCAACTTCAACCGCCTGGACTCCTACGGGAGCCGGGCTTCGCCCATGACTTCAACCGCAAGGAAGACTCCGCCCGGACTCCTACGGGAGCTGGGCTCCGCCCACTACTTCAGTCGCAAGGACTCCGCCCGGACTCCTACGGGAGCCGGGCTCCGTCACCGACTTCAACTACTGGTAAACTCCGTCCGGACTCCTACAGGGGTCGGACTTCGCACCTGACTTTAATTACAGGAAGACTCCGCTCGGACTCCTACAGGAGCCAGGCTCTGCCCGCGACTTCAACCGCAAGAAAGACTCCGCCTGAACTCCTACGGGAGCCGGGCTCCGCCCACGACTTCAACCGCAAGGAAGACTCCGCCCGGACTCCTACGGGAGCCAGGCTCCGTCCACGACTTCAACCGCAAGGAGGACTTCGCCCGGACTCCTACGGGAGCCAGGCTCCGTTACCCGACTTCAAACTGCTGGTAAGCTCCGCCCGGACTCCTACGGGAGCCGGGCTCCGTCACCAACTTCAACTGCTGGTAAGCTCCGCCCGGACTCCTACGGGAGTCAGGTTCCGTCACCAACTTCAACTGCTGGTAAGCTCCGCTTGGACTCCTACGGGAGTCGGGCTCCATCACCAACTTCAACTGCTGGTAAGCTCCGCCCGGACTCCTACGGGAGCCGGGCTCCGTCACCAGCTTCAACTGCTGGTAAGCTCCGTCCGGACTCCTACGGGAGCCAGGCTCCATCACCGACTTCAACTGCTGGTAAGCTCCGCCCAGACTCCTACGGGAGCCGGGCTCCGTCACCGACTTCAACTGCTGGTAAGCTCTGCCCGGACTCCTACGGGAGCCGGGCTCCGTCACTGACTTCAATTGCTGGTAAGCTCCGCCCGGACTCCTACGGGAGCTGGGCTCCGTCACCGACTTCAACTGCTGGTAAGCTCCACCTGGACTCCTACGGGAGCCGGGCTCCGCCCCCGACTGTGACTGAAGAAAGACTCCGTCCGAACTCCTACGAAAGATGGATTTCGAGCTCCTCTTGGACAGATGGCTAACTACCTCTCTCCGCCAGACACTCCAACCGGACTTCAACCGGCGGACCCCCCACCCCTGGCGCGTTGCAGTAACGGCCGCGATTCTGCTCCATTCCCTACGGCAGATTCCACGTGGCTCTATCACCCCACGACCCTGCTCCACCTCCTGCGATGGATTCCATGTGGCTCCATCACTCCCTGGCAGGCCGTAATAATGGCCACGGCCCTACTCCACTCCCTGTGATGGATACCGCACGATTCTTCTATCCTCTGGCACGTCGCGACAACGGACGCCACTCCGCTTCTCGTGGCAGGCTGCACGTGGCATGCCCCGGTAATAGCCACGGGTCCACCCCACTATTCTCCGTAACCAACTTTTTCTGACTCTGGACGGTCCACTACCAGACGGTTACAGGCGTCACTATCAATTTGTTGCCCCCTCCGTCTATAAAAGGGAAACCTCAGATACGTTATTCTATAAGCTCTTGTTTTTGCCTAGAAACTCTGCTAAAATTTTTGTTCGAGCACTCCATTCTTGTTGAGGCAGAGAACTGACTTGAGCATCGGAGGGTCTTGTCGGAGCAACCCCACCTCCGGTTTAGACTTCTTTTGCAGGTCCCGACGGCGACCGTGACTCCCTCGACTCCAACTTCTTCGGCGCAAGCGGATTTTTGCACCAACACTTTATATTTTAATTTTTGATTTAATGCCATGTAATAATTATATAATAAGATCTTAGATCTAGAGATTCTCTAGTTTTATAAGATAAATTTTGATTTATTTTAGTCTTCCACTGCCTGATCTTGAAAAAGTTTCAAGATCTAACCCTGAAATCCTAGATCTGGTTCCTTCAGGTATGGCATGCAGGTGAAATATAGGGGTATATTTCACTGAACGTGACCAACTCTAGAGTACTCTACTGTCAAGAGACACTCTAAAAGGATATGGGTATAAATATCCCTTCGATCTGAGATCACCATGGTGACTTGCAAGCAACTCACTATGCTTTGGTGCTGGACTACATAAATTTTTAATTCAGGATCGGAAGGTTTCTGAACACAGTCAAGTACTTGTGAAGTCGGTGCATGAGTCAAGATGGAATTGACCACTCCAAGAGATTGAAGAGAATACTTTGTGTTTCAATTTAGTAAGACCTTGGCTAGGGCAATCTTTGTGAGGAGTCACAAGATTTATCAGGTTGAGACACATAATGAATGTACTGTTAAGAGTTGGCAGTTTTAACTCTAAGTCATCTTGGCATCAAGGGTCAAAGGGATAAATTATATGGTAACTATATCCAAATAGGTTCTTGAGTATTGCTTTACATACATTCGACCTATCCAAATGTCGGGTACCATTGCTAGATGGTTACTCCGATTGGTACAAGAATCAATTCTTATACTATCGACTTAGGTTCGAACCTATGGGATCACACATATTAGAAGTTTCTCTCCGATCATATGGCTAATCTGAAGAGTCCCAGTGGATGGAGACTCTGGTGAAGAGTCCTACTAGATGGAGACTCTGCTGAAGAGTCCCATTGGATAGGAACTCTAGAGAAGAGTCCCACTAGACTTGGACTCTATCAATAATGAAGGATTAATTAATGATTAAATTATTAATTAGCTTAATTTGATTGAGCATTAAAGTTTAAATCAAGTCTAATTGAATTAGATTCAATCAGGTCAAGTCTGATTAGGTTATGAGATGACCTAATCGATAAGGAAGAAATGATCTTGATTTGATCGGATCTATAACTCAATTAATTTATTAATTTGATTAAATTTAATTAAGATTATAGAAACTTAATTAGATTAGATTCATCATATTTTATTTGAATCTAATTGGATTGGGTTTGAAAGAAATTCAATTGGTTAAACCCTAGAGTCCCAAATGAGTGGGACTCTCTCCCTTGCGCCATCCAAATTGTCTCACATCCTTTTTCACCACATAAAATCAATTTATATATGAGAAAATTAAAAATTAATTCTTCTTTTGTCACCTATTAAAGATAAAAATTGATTGGTTTTGATTTGAATTCAAATTAGTTTGAATTTCAACTTAAAACCTTATCCATAACATTCCACACGTCGGTAGTTTTTGAAGGTGCCCATTGTGTACAAGAAAAAGAAGTTTCTCTAATTGATTTTTATGCTTAATTTTTTTTGATAAGTCTCTCTTTAAGTTATATAAGGGTAAAAAAAAGTTAGAGTTAAATTAAAATTCATAATGATTTGAATTGCAACAAACTCTAGCCCTTATCTTGTCTTATCTGGTTTGTGTGCCAATCATAAAAAGGCTACATTTTTATGTGTCAAATTAAGAGAGCATTTCACCATGAGATACCAGAGAGAAAGTGGAGAGAAAATATTTCTTTGGGACATGAGCTTTGGGTGGGTTTCATTCTTCTTTGGCATGAACAAAAGAGGGGACCATTCTCCTCTCGGTTGAAAGATCTAGAACTGTTCTAGATTTTTGGATGAAGAAAAAGCCAAAGAGAAGAGAATCTTTATCTGATTTTTCTCCACTATCCAGAATCCTCCTCTGATCTATCTTCAACATCAGAAAGGTTCGAGGCAATCGAAGAAGGAGATCAAGTCAGATCTGCCATCAGAAGCCGACTACGTAAGCTAGCACCCCCATGGATGGCTGATCAGTTCAAGGGAGTTCGTGTGGACCATCCGTAGAGGTCGAATGCTTGTGTGGTTGCAAGCAACTAGAGAGGATTTTTAGATCTATATTCTTGATCATGGAGTTTGACTACCCACGCTTAGATATTGATTTCAGAATCCTAAAAGTGGTAGATTAGGTCTATTACTACATGTTGTTTTTGGTTCACATACTTGTCATTTTAGATTCAGATTTTTATGCATATAAATTCATATCATCGATCTATTTATAAAAATTTTAAGATTAGATCTTATGCATATATTTATATATTAAATAGTTTAATCTAATTTTTTTTACTGAAATTTTTTTGAAATACATGCATGAAACCCCTGCACATCCCAATAGTAGTATCAGAGCCACGATTCGATATGATATGATATTATATATATTTAGATCTATAATTTAATTTAAATTAGATCTAATATATGATATTTAGATCTAAAATTAGTTATAGATCTGATCGCACAAACTGATATAAGGTTGTCCTACTGTAAGGTTTACCCCTTACAGTGCAAAGATTGTCTTAGTTTGTGCTGATCTTTATAAAGTCTAATTTTAATTTGAAGTATATGAAATTTATTTATGATAATTATTATCTAATTTTGGTATGATCAAAATATAATAATCAGATCTAAAATAATTTAGATTAGATCTAAATTATTTAGATTAGATGATCTGAGTAGCGAAGTAATCGGATCGGGTTTGCCACCAGACCGTCCGATCATAGGAGGTAATAGAGATTAGATCTCTCTTTTTTCCATTCAATTGGATCCTTTTATGATATGTAGGAGTACCATTGTGACTATATCCCATGAAGATGAATGCAAAAAAAAAAATTTACTTTTCTCAAAATCTTAAGATTGTGTATATAATACATTGTATGAAAAGTAACTGCATCTAATCTTTGCAAATAAAATTTAGAATCATGAATATATTTAGAATAGTTCTAAAATAATTTATGATTAACTTTATTACTATTTATATAAAATTATTTTGATCTAAAATTAATGTGATTGTTGTAGTTCACCTGTTGAGTCGACTCAGTATTATTTGGATCGACTCGGGACCCTGATTCCTCAGCTCAATTTCTGTTGAGCTAACTAATTGTTACAGGCTAAAAATTATGATTAATAATTTATTATCAATGAGTCAACTAAGTCTTGAAACTTAATCGACCTATTGTGATGAGTAGGCTCAATCCAGAGGTAAGTCGATTCAAGTTTCAGATCTAAATGATTGTGCATAAAATTAATTATAAAAATATTTTATAAAATTTGAAACTATTTTTAAATATCGAACTCCTACCCACAGCCTCAAACTTAATTAAGAATTAAGTTGAACCTATTAGATCTAGATTTATGAATTAAAGATCTAATATCATTCGCAGAAAACATGGGTGATGGGTTTATGGGTTAGTTTGATCAAGTCCTCCTAATTAGGTTAGACCTAGGGTTAGAATCAAAGATCAAATGGACTAAGAAGAGAAATTAGATTAAATCAAAATTTCTTTAGAGCCAATACAATAGTTGTAGTTGGTCGAGTCTATATCTTTGATTAGACCCAAATAAACTTTGATCTTGAGCTCAGCGGTCGAATCCAAATCCATAAGTAGATCCAATTGAAATCAATTAACCAGTTGGTGTCTAAGGTAAGTTTGACAGTCTTGACCGATGGTGATTAATTGGGAGCTACTCGCATAGATTGAGTCTATGATGAGTTAATGGTATATCCCTCCCACCGATCTCACTTACCTGGCCAATATGGTGAATCAAGTTTTGATCAGATCACTTAATGATTAGGGTTGACCCATGCTTACTAAAAAATTAGTTCGACTGATTTAGGTGCCCCTAGTTTGACTTGTCTTTATCCTTGACATTACTTGGTGAAGTCAGTGAGAGGATTGATGACTTGTCAGTTAGATCGGCTTGTTTCTAGTCCACCCTGATCTGACTTGGTGAAGTCAGTGGGAGGATTGAGATTAGTTGGTCTATGTATTTAATTTTGATAAATTATGTTAATCAAATCTTCTAAATTATTAGGTCAATGAATGAACTTGTTATGGTGATAACTAGATCATAGCCTCCTATTAAGGTGAATGATAATGGGTCCATTATTTCTGATTGATATTGCAGGCACCATCTATCTGGTGTTTCTCTGAATGATGAAATTATTATTCATCATATGATGACTTTATTATACTATCTGATGAATGATTGGATTGATCGAGCCATACTTGGACCTGATTATTCATTAGTTAGAATCACTAAGTAGATTCATGTTAATGGTTGGACCTAACTAGGACTTTCAGTGGAGGCCCATCGCCTACTGAAATGAAATTTAGGGTAAAACTACTTACTAAAAATTGTTTAAAGAAATAATTGATTGAGAACCTACCCATAGTGCATATGGGTTGGCCGAGCCATACTCGGGCCTGTATGCAGTCTGTGTGCATTCTAGTACCCACTAAAGAATTAAGATAATTTCTTGAATTAGAGGTAGAGGCTACCAATTCATATAAAATAGTGAAAGAATCTTTAGACTAAAGTCTATATCTTTAAGCTTGATTAATTCATATACTAAGTAGATCTGTATTTTTTTTTTTTCAAAAATGGCTAGTAATTTGTCGCTCCACTTACTATTTGACAGTAATGAGCTTATTGGACCCAACTTCGATAGCCAATATCGAAAGTTGAATAATGTTCATGAGTTCAATCTAGTTAAAAAGTTTAGGACTGAATCGAGTCAAGCAGACTATGACCCAAATAAGCTAAAGAGAAATAAATAATTAGTTACTGATCAAGGTGCTTATATGATAACACCTTATAATTTCTCTATATGTGATACTACTACCTGGATATTGGATACCGAAAGTCCAGTTCATATATGCAATTCGTTGCAAGGACTTCAAGTAAAAAATTTGAGAACGATGAGAGATTCCTAAATGTGAGAGATGAAAGTCAAGTTTCAATCCAGGCTTTAAGAGTTGTCGAGCTTATTTTCAAGTCTAATAGTGTCATTTTTAATGATTGTCACTATTGTCCATCTTTCTTGATGAATATAATCTCTGTTGATCTTTTGGCCAAAAATGATTTTAATTTATCAATAAAGAATGATTATTGTGATATCATTATGAATGATGTTACAATAATGCGAGGACAATTAAGAAATGGCATCTATGTATTGTCACAGCCTATGAGTGTAATGTACGCTCCAAATAAACATCCAAAGATAGATAATATCACAGATGCCTATCTTTGGCATTGCAGGCTGGGTCATATTAACAAAAGCAGGATAAACAGGTTAGCACAAGAGGATATTCTCAATATCAATGATTGTGAATCATTGTCGATCTGTGAGTCTTGTCTTCTTGAAAAGATGACTAAGTCACCTTTTACTAAAAAAAGTGAACGAGCTAGTGAAGTTCTAGGTTTAATACATAGTGATGTTTGTGGACCTATGAACATTAGTGCCAGAGGAGGGTATAGCTATTTCATTACGTTCACAGACGACCTATCTAGGTATGGGTATGTCTACTTGATGAAACACAAGTCCGAATCATTTGAAATATTCAAACAATTTGGTAATGAAGTAGAGAAACAAACTAAAAAATATATTAAGACTCTTCGGTCTGATCGAGGTGGTGAATACCTTTCTAGTGAATTTTTGACATATCTTGAAGAGAATAAAATTCTCTCATAATAGACTCCTCCAAGGACATCACAGCATAATGGTATCTCAGAAAGAAGGAATCGAACCTTGTTGGACATGGTTCGATCCATGATGGGGTTTGCAAGTCTGTCGATCTTCTTTTGGAGATATGCACTTGAGATAGCCTATTTTGTGCTCAATAATATTTCAAGCAAGTCAGTTAGTAAAATACCATATGAGATATGGTCAAGACGTAGGCCGAACCTCACTTACCGTAAGCTCTGGGGGTGTCCGACTTATGTCAAATGATTACAATCTGACAAGCTCGAACCTAGATCCAATAAGTGTAATTTTGTAGGGTATCCCAAGAAAATGATGGGATACTACTTTTACCTCCCTATTGAACAAAAAGTATTTATCAGCAGTAAGGCACACTTTTTTAAAAAAAAAATTTAGTGAAGGAACAAGTGCCTCTAAAGTCGAGCTTGACGAAGTTTGATAGGTAGAAGAACCGACAACAGTAACCGAATCTGAATCGAATTTGATAAGATCAAATCCAGAGCCTGATATACAAACATCTTTAAGGTGATCCGATAGAGTAATGCATCAGCCAGACAGATACCTAGGTTTCTTGATCTGAGATAGAGATCCTGTTGAGCTCGATGAGAACAATGATGATCCAGTCACCTATATGGATGCAATGCAAAGGTTTGACTCTAAGAAATGGCTTGAAGCCATGAAATCCAAAATGGAGTCTATGAAGATCAACAATGTGTGGACATTAGTTGATCCACCTGAAGGGGTAAAACCCATAGGGTGCAAGTGGATCTTCAAAAGAAAAATGGATGCAGACAGAAAGGTTGAAATTTATAAAGCCCGTCTGGTTATCAAGGGGTATCATCAACGTTATTGTATTGACTATAATGAGACATTCTCTCCTACGGTAAAGTTCAAGTCCATTCGGATCATGCTTGCGATAGCAGCATACCTAGACTATGAAGTCTAGCAAATGGATGTGAAGACAGCTTTTCTAAATAGAGAGCTGAATGAAGAGGTGTATATGATGCAATCTGAAGGATTCACATCTACAGATGAGTCCTAGGTGTGCAAGCTTCAAAGATCCATTTATGGATTGAAGCAAGCATCTCGAAGTTAGAATATACATTTTGATTAGGTAACCAGAATGTATGGCTTCGTTAAGAATGGAGAGAAATTCTGTATATATAAGTGGGCTAATAGTTCAGTAATTATATTTCTTGTTTTGTATGTGGACGATATTCTCTTAATCAAGAATGATGTCCCTGCATTATACGAAATAAAAGTGTGGCTATCGTCACAATTCTCCATGAAGGATTTGGGAGAAGCAACCTACATCCTAAAGATGAAGATCTATAGAAATAGATTTAAGAGGCTGCTCAGACTCTCTCAATCAACGTACATAGATACCATGCTGAAATGGTTCAACATGAAAAATTTTAAAAAGGGCAATCTTCGGATAGGCCATAGAATTTCTCTCTCAAAGAAAGATTGTCCGACAACCCCTCAAGAGAGAAAGCGTATGAGTAGAATTCCATATGCCTCGATAGTGGATTCTATAATGTACGCCATGACATGTACAAGATCGGATGTGGCATACTCACTAGGAGTTGTGAGCAGATACCAATCAAATCCAGATGAGAACCATTGGAAGGTTGCACAAACCATCCTTAAGTATTTGAGAAATATTAAGGACCAGTGGTTCGTTTATGGAGAATCTGACTTGAAACTCATGGGATACACTGATTCCAGTTTTTAGTCAGATCATGATGATAGCAAAAGCATATCGAGATATATTTTTATCCTAAATGGTAGAGTTATCTGCTAAAAAAGTTCCAAGCAGCACACCATAGTCGATTCTATTTGTGAGGCAGAGTACATCACGGCATCCGATGCTGCAAAAGAAGCTGTATGGCTGAGAAAGTTCATTATCCAGCTTGAAGTGGCACCCTCCATCGATGATCCAGTTCTGCTTTATTGCGATAGTACTGGAGTCATAGCTCAGGTAAAGGAGCCGAAGGCACATCAGCAGACAAAGCATATTCTGCATCGCTACCACTTTGTCTGAGAGATTATGGATTGAGATGATGTCAACCTTCAAAAGATCGATGGAAAGGATAACCTGATCGATCCATTAACTAAAGTCCTTGCAGTAAAGGAGTTCAAAATCACAAAATGAAGATGGGTATACGATACTGTATCGATTGGCTTTAGTACAAGTGAGAGTTGTTGGGAAATATATTCCAAAGCCAATCGTCAGCCTGTTGATGGTTGTACTATTTGATATAATTATATATGAATTAATTAATAAAATATTTATTTGATAATTTTAATCTTAAGCTTGTACATCTTTTATATCGAACTTCTGAGTTATGATGAAAGTCCTTAAGACTATTTTAAATCGATAAAGAAGGATTTATCATTTAGTCCTTACATGAGTTCATGATCAAATGATATACTATTACTAGGATGATAGACATATCAAGTATAGGTCATTGTGTGCCATATAGATTGGTTGTCCTCTTAACCAAGGAGCATGAAGATACTAGTATGGCATGCAGGTGAAATATAGGAGTACATTTCACTGAACGTGATCAACTCCGAAGCACTCTACTGTCAAGAGTCACTCTGAAAGGATATGGATATAAATATTTCTTCTACTTAAGATCACCACATTGACTTGCAAGTAACTCACTGTGCTTTGGTGTCGGACTATCTGAATTTCTAATTCAAGATTGAAAGGTTTCTGGGCACAGTCAAGTATTTATGAAATCGGTGCGTGAGTCAAAATGAAATTAACCACTCCAAGAGATTGGAGAGAATACTTTGTGTTTCAATTTAATAAGATCTTGGCCAGGACAATCTTTGTGAGGAGTTACAGGATTTATTAGGTTGAGACACATAATGGATGTACTGTTAAGATTTGACAATTTAAACTCTAAGTTATCCTGACATCAAGGGTCAAAGGGATAAATTATATAGTAACTACATCCAAATAGGGTCTTAAGTGTTGCTTTGCATACATTCAACCTATCCAGACGTCGGGTACCATTGCTTGATGGTTACTTTGATTGGTATAGAAATTAATTTCTGTGCTACCGGCTTAGATTCGAACCTATGGGGTCACACACATTAGAAGTATTTCTCCAATCACATGGCTAATCTGAAGAGTCCCACTAGATGGGGACTCTGCTGAAGAGTCCCACTGGACGGAGACTCTAGAGAAGAGTCCCACTAGACTTGGACTCTATCATTAATGAAGGATTAATTAATGATTAGATCACTAATTAGCATAATTTGATTGAGCATTAAAGTCTAGATCAAGTTTGATTGAATTGGATTCAATCAGGTCAAGTCTGATTAGGTTATGAGATGACCTAATCGGTAAGGAAGAAATGATCCTGATTTGATCGGATCTATGGCTCAATTAATTTATTAATTTGATCAAATTTAATTAAGATTATAGGAGCCTAATTAGATTAGATTCATCATATTTTATTTGGATCTAATTGGATTGAGTTTGAAAGAAATCTAATTGGTTCAACCCTAGAGTCCCAAATGAGTGGGAGTCTCTCCCTTGCACCACCCAAATTGCCTCAAACCTTTTCTCACCACATAAAATCAGGTTGTGCATGAGAAAATCAAAAATTAATTCTTCTTTTGTCACCTATTAAGGATAGAAATTGGTTAGTTTTGATTTAAAATCTAAGTGATCTCTCATATGGTCACACTCAGTACTAGTTATTCTCTAACAACTACCCACACTTATCGCTCTGTGTCTCTACATAGTAGATCAGACACTCATCTATCTCGAAGAAAGTGATTTGTACATCAATCTATCCAAATCTATCACCGTCCTTATGATGATCCTATAATCAGGAGTATTTAGGAATTAAATACATGTCTCTAATTCTCAATACCTTAAGAATATGTATCGAAACTAATTTCATAGATGATTCAATGACACATCACACTTGAATAAAAAAGAACTTGCCCTTTTATAGATCATATAAATATATTAAGTACAAAATTATATCCTAGATGTATTATAATATATCAGTCATATTGGCTTCTAAGACATACATCTAATACTTTATTATCTTTATCGATGATCTGTATAGTTTTGGGTATGTTTATCTGATGAAACACAAGTCTGAAGCCTTTGAAAAGTTCAAAAAATTCAGAAATAAAGTAAAAAAATAAACAAGCAAACCCATTAAGGTTCTTCGATCTGATCGAGGAGGTGAATATCTTAGTCAAAAATTTTTTGGATATCTCAAGGACAACAACATAGTTTCTCAATGGACTCCTCATGGAATACCTCAACTCAACAGGATATCCGAAAGGAGGAATAGAAACCTATTAGATATGGTCAGATCTATAATGAGTTTCACTGATCTATCCTTATATCTTTGGGGACATGCTTTATTAACCACCATTCACTTGTTGAATAGGATTCTATCAAAATTTATTCCTACCACACCGTATGAGATATGGTACGATAAAAAGTTGAGTCTAGATTGTCTTAAGACTTAGAGATGTCTAGCCTATGCAAGAGATGGATGGCTGATAAATTAGAGGATAGATCTATAATTGCTCATTTCATAGGGTATCCAAAAGAATCCATGAGATACTACTTCTACTTTTCACAAGATCACAATGTGATTGTGAGTCAGAACATCATATTCTTAGAAAAATAATTTATCCAAGATGGTAGCAGTGGGAGATTAGTTGAGCTCGAAGAGAAGATCTCTAAAGAGCAAAGAGCTATAGATCCTCAGGAACCCATTATTCATAAGCTAGTAGTTGATGTTCCTCTACCACCTAGTACATCTAGCAAGATCTTCCGACCTTCTGAAAGGTACATGAGTATGCTTACGAAAGAAGTAAAGAAAATATTCTTTATGGAAGATAGGGGTCATGGTGATGATCCTAATATCTTTGACAAGATGATGTCTAACATCGATTCTGAAAAATGGTTAGATGCAATGAAGTTAGAAATTGACTCGATGCACTCGAACCAAGTATGGACCTTAGTGGATTCACCTGAGGGTATTGTATCCATCGGATGTAAATAGATCTATAAAAAAAAAATAGGTATCGATGGTAAGGTAGAGACCCATAAAGCTAGGTTTGTGGCAAAAGGTTATAGCTAGCACAAGGATATTGACTATCAAAAAATCTTCTCATCTGTAACCATGCTGAAATTTATTCATACTCTACTTATTATTGCAGCTTATTATGATTATGAAATCTGACAGATGGATATGAAAACTGCTTTCCTAAAAGGATATCTTGAGGAAGATATCTTTATGAAGCAGCCTTTGAGTTTTACATCTGATGATAGTGATCACAGAGTCTGTAAGCTATAAAGGTTCATATACGGATTAAAGCAAGCTTTTCAGAGTTGGAATCATCATTTTGATGAAGCGATCAAATCATTTGATTTCATCAAAAATAAAGAAGAACCTTATGTGTATGAAAGGATCAGTGGGAGTGCAATAACATTTTTCGTATTATACATGGATGATATTCTCCTCATTAGGAATGATATTTTTATGTTAACCACGGTCAAAAGATGGTTGTCCAAAGAACTCTCCATGAAAGACCTAAAAAAATTATCCTATATTCTTTGAATAATAGTCTATAGGAATAGATCTAAAAGGATACTAGACCTATCACAAAAGCTATACACAGAGAAGGTACTGAAAAAGTTCAGCATAAAAAACTCTAAAAGAAGACTTTTACCTCTTAGGCATGGTATTAATCTTTTCAAGATGATGTGTCTGACCACATGTGAGGAAGTTCAGCGCATGAGTAGGATTTCTTATGCCTCAGCCATACGGAGCCTCATGTATGCCATGCTATGTACTCGACCTAATATTGTCCTTACTGTGAGTGTCACGAGTAGGTATCAGTCGAATCCAGATGAGGAGCACGGATAGCTATGAAAAACATCCTTAAGTACTTGAAAAGGACTAAAGATTTGTACTTGATTTTTGGAGAAGGTTCTGAATTACGAGTCGAGGGGTATACTGATTCAGACTTCATATCTGATCCTAATGATAGAAAGTCTACGTCAAAATATATGTTCGTTTGCAATGGTGGTGCAGTCAGCTGGAAGAGTTCCAAATAATCCATCATAGCAGATTCAACTACAGAGGCTAAGTATGTTGCTACTTCAGATGCTACAAAGGAAGGCTTCTAGTTCAAAAAATTTATCGTGAAACTTAGGGCTATGACATCGGATGCCATACCACTTTACTGCGACAACAATAGAGCCATAGTACTTGCTAAGGAGCTGAGATCTCATCAGAAATCAAAGCACATCAAGTGGCGGTATCATATCATATACGACTACCTAGAAAAGAAACATATCGAGGTGCGAAGAGTAGACTCTGGAGACAATATGACAGATCCGCTGACAAAATTGAGCCAACAAAAAATGAAAGTCCATCTTGAGAAGATGGGACTTAGATTAGTGGCCAATTGACTTTAGTCCAAGTGAGAGATTGTTAGATGTACGTCCTAGAAGCCAATATGACTGACACATTATAATATAGCTAGAATATAATTTTATACTTTATACATTGATTTGATCAATAAAAGGATAAGTTTGTTTTTCATTCAAGTGTGATGTGTCCTTGAATCATCCATAAAATTAACTTTTCGATATATATTCTCAAAGTATTGAGAATTAGAGACGTGTATTTAATTTTTAAATGCTCCCAATCATAGTATCATCATGAGGATGGTGATCGATCTGGATAGACTGACATATAAATCACTTCTTTCGAGATAGATGAGTCTCTGATCTATAGTGTAGAGATATTGAGTAACGAGTGTGGATAGTTGTTAGAGAATAACTAGTACTGAACGTGACCATACGAGAGATCACTTGAATTTTTACTCGATCATTAGTGATTGTCTTGATACTGTAGTTATGTAAATGGTCCTTTGACTTAAGATGGTACGACTACTTATAGTGAGACTACTAATGTTTGACTAACATATAAATATGATCTCAATGAGCTCTTGTAGTAGATATTGATGACTGTTGATCCACTATAGGAGTAGGGTGTGCATCAAGATGGGATCTATCGACCTTGATAAAAAGGAGTTATCCTATGAGATTTGAGATGCTAAGTCTGAGAGTCTGTAGCCACAGTAGTGTGATTGATGAAAAAGAATTTTCATAAGCATCACAATTGGACTTGAGCTGATCGAATCTATCATATAACTGATGATAAGGTTTGACGATTTATCCATGACCTGCCATCTAGTCGGGACTCATGATAGAGGGACTGAATTACATGTTAACTATATCTTGAGATTCTTTTTGATTTTACTGGGTTGCCACTACATACTGCTAGGTATCACTGGTAGATTGTGAGAGCTCATTAGGATTGTTCTAGATCGACAGTCTTTGATGAGTTAGAGTGAAATTATTTCGACTCATTGAAAAGAGTTTCAATGATACTTTAATAGAGATCATTATATATCTCACTACGAGATAGAATTGAACCTATGAGGTCACACAACAAAGAAATTAGATCTGGAATAAGCAATCGAGCTTATGAAGTCTTAATTGGGTTTAGAGAAACCTTATTAGGTTCAGGGTAACCTTGCTAGCACATGGTTGGATCTAATTTTCTCTTTATGTTTGAATTTCTTATTTGATAAGATTAATTTAAACTTAATTATCTATTAATATCCTGAATGAATGAGATTTATTGGACTCTAATTGTTGGGTGCCTAAGGTTTTGGATCAAATGAATTAAGGGTGCAAGTCCTTAATTTATTTCCTTAATAGTTTTGATGGTGCGCCACTTGATTTGATCAAATTGGGCATATCCCACCTTTAGAAGGCTTGTGGATCTTTGATGGGGCATCCCTTGGGTGCAAAAGTGGGTGTGATTTTGTGAGTGTAAGGGCTCTAATTGTTGGCGCCTAATAGGTTTCTGAAAGGAAGTTAAATAACTTAAGTTATTAGAAAACTTAATGCAAGTAAGACTTGTATTAAGTGCTTATTTGATTTTGAATAGGATTCAAAACTTATGTCTATTTAAAGGGACCTTCCCTAAGGTCCTTAAGCATAAAAACCAGTAGCCCCATGCCCACCAAGAAGAGCCCCACACCCTCTCTTCCTCTCCCCCTCTCTTCTCCCTTGGACATCCACACGCCCCACCCCTTTGGGCATCCCTTCTTCCTCCACATCCCAAGGCTTGTTGTGATCCAGGTGGTGTGCCCAAGGCCCAGGGGACCAAGGCTAAGGCCAAGGTCCATCATTCATGAGGGCTTCATGGAGGCTCTAGGGCTAGTTGGGCCCTAGGTTGAAAGGCTGTGGGCCTTTCGGGTTCTTGAGGTCTAGGTTATGTGGGCCTCAAGGGACCAACTCTTTATGAGCCAGGTTTGGGCCCAGGATAGGTGAGATTAGGTCAAGTCATGGGTGTACAAGGGCTTGGGTTAATCTAATCTCCCATAGAGTTGGTCAAGGGAGTTTTGGGTTTGGATCACTTGACCCAGTGTTTATATATACATGCACTGTATAAGTTTGATTAAGCCAAGGAATAACAAACTCTTTCTCCCAAGTCTCTCTCTCTCTTCTCCCTCTCTCTCCAGCTATTCTCCATGCCCTAGGAGCAAGAAACCCTAGGGTTTCTTGCCGCCAGGTCCAGATAAGGCAGGAAAAGCAGGGAGGCGCTAGCCCCTCCCCCTTTGTGCCGCCACCCACTTTTGTCTCTTCCTCTCTTGCAGCCACCCAAACATTAGGTCCAAGATCTAAAATCTCTTAAGAAGAGGTTGATACAAGTTTCTCTCAGATCTGGAGTTGATCTGAGGTCGTTTGAGACACGGGTGAGATCTCCATCAATAGATCTACAGGAAAGACTGCAGCAGAACAGATCTACAAGGTCTGGTTCTATCTACCTTCTTCTCTATCTAGAATACCCTGATTCAAGATCTATAAATTGAAAGACCTCAGTCCAGGTCTATTCTAGTTGGGTACCAGATCTTAGATTTTTTAGAGGTGATCTTAGAGGCATTCTTTATCTGGAACGAAAGGCTGACGAAAAAGACACCAACCAGACTGATTTCGTCAAGGGCCTTGGATCGAGTCCAGAAGTCTCCAGATTTGTTTGTTGCTAGTTCTGCTGCACCCAAGGTTTATGGGAGGAGCCGAGATCATGCTCCAATAGTTGGTATCAGAGCTACGATGGTGAGGAAGCGGTTTCAAGCACGAGAAGTTGAAGATCCCAAGTGCTGAAAATTTTCAGCAAGGTACCATCAAGGTATATTCTACACTTTTTGATTTTATATTGCTTGTTTGGCTTGGATCCAGTCATGGGCAGCAATATGAAGGCCGATTTCGAAAAGTTTGATGGCAAGGAAAATTTTTCATGTGAAAAATTTGGGTGGAGGATCTTCTGGTGCAAGCAGATCTGGATCAGACTTTGGATGAGAAGCCTGAGAAAATGACAGATAGACAGTGGGCATCATTGGAGAAGAAAGCATGCTCGGTGATCAGAAGATGTTTGGCGGATGTGGTGTTGTATTCAGTGCTGGAAGAAAAGACCCCGAAGGGCCTTTGGTCGAAGTTGCACACCATGTATATGGGAAAGAATATGTGCAACAAGCTAATGCTGAAGAAGAGGTTGTACAGTCTTCGGATGCAGGAGGGATCTGATGTGATTGGCCACATTTAGAGATTTGACCAGTTGTGCACGGAGTTGATGAATATCGGGGTGAAGCTGGATGAGGAGGACAAGTCTCTGTTACTTTTGTGTTCGCTGCCAAGATCATATGACTCTTTGGTGACTACACTGCTCTACAGCAAGGAGACTCTGGAATATGAGGACATGGTCTCGGTGCTGAGGTCTAATGAGCAAAGAGAAAAGTTGACCAGAGATTGGGCTCCCAAGGAGGGTTTGGTAGTAGGAGAGAGGACAAGTAGAGGCAGAGGCAGAAGCAAATCCAGAGGGCGGTCCAAGTCCAGGAAGGGAAAGAAAGAGATGAAATGCTTCAAGTGCAATGAGTTCGGGCACTTCAAGCGAGAATGTCCACTATGGAAGAGCAAGAAGGGAGAAAGAAGTGGCTCAGAATCAGTGAGTGCAATTGCTGAGCAGTAGGTGGAGGATGATCTACTTGTGGTATCAGATGGTCACAGGCATTACACAGAGGAGTGGACACTAGACTTTGTGTGCTCACATCACTACACACCACACAGGTCTTGGTTTGCGACATACACCAAGACAGATGAGGGATCAGTGACTCTAGGCAACAATCATCCTTGCAAGGTGGCTGGGATAGGGACAGTCAGGGTGAGGATGTTTGATGGGATTGTGAGGACATTGATAAATGTAAAGCACATCCCGGAGCTGGAAAAGAATCTGGTGTCACTAGGCTACTTGGAGCACAGTGGATACAGCTCAGCAGTAGGGCTAGAAGCGGAGTACTGAACATCTCTAATGGAGCTATGGTGGTGATGAGAGGCAGGAGGTTAGACAATAACCTCTATCGCATGGAGGGATCTATGGTGACTGGAGAGTCTGATGCAGCAGTTGCAGAACAGGACCAGTAGGGGGCTTATAGGATGTGGCACTACCGTCTAGGCCACATGGGTGACAAGAGGCTGAGGGAGTTGAGCAGGAGAGGACTCATCTCTGATCTGGAGGATGGTGCTATAGGGGAGATCTGTGAGCCTTGCCAGATGAGAAAGCAGAGGAGAGTTCAGTTCAACATCAGTACAACCCGCAGTGCAACCCTTCTGGAGTTAGTACACACGGATGTGTGGGGACCAGCCCCAGTTTCAGCTAGGAATGGGGCCAGATACTTCATGACCCTGATTGATGATTTCTCAAGGAAACTTTAGATTTACTTCATGAGAGAGAAGTTAGAGGACTTCACCAAGTTCAAAATCTGGAGAGCTGAGGTGGAGAAGGAGCAGGGGAGGAGCGTGAAGTGTCTGAGGTCAGACAATGGTGGGGAGTACACTAGTAGAGAGCTCCAGGATTACTGTGAGTGTGGGATCAGGAGACACTTCTCAGTTAAGGAGACTCCACAGCAGAATGGGATGGTCGAGAGGATGAACAGAATACTTCTGGAAAAGGCACGATGCATGAGGCTACAGGCAGGGCTTCCAAAGGCATTCTGGATTGACACAGTTGACGCAGTCAGTTACTTGGTCAATCGGTCACCTCACATCAGGTTGGATGGCAGGCTTCTAGAGGAGGTATGGTCTGGGAGGACAGTTGGGCTGGGCCATCTATGGGTATTTGGGTGCACGGCCTATGTGCACATTGGAACTGATGAGCGGAGTAAGCTAGACGCCAGATCATGCAAGACGGTGTTTCTAGGCTATCCACGAGGAGTCAAGAGATACAGGCTATGGGATCCCTTAGAAAAGAAGGTCATCATTAGTCGGGATGTGATTTTTGATGAGGAGTCAGTCCTACAGAGGCGAGAGGCATGGAGGAGCAGCAGGAGTAGAAGAAGGTCTAACAGGGCGCTGCTAGACAGCTTACCTCTTTGATTTTGCCTCTTGCAGGTACTACAGGAGGACATGACATTCAGGTGGAGAACCTACCTAAGGTGTCTCCACAGGTGGAGAGGACTTGGACAGATGATCGTGGCGAAGAGGTCCAGCAGGAGCGAGCTGGACCGAGGACTGATATCAGTGTTGCCCTACACAAGCCCAAGAGGACCATCAGGCAACCAGATCGGTATGACTTCAAGGAGATGCTGTCATATGCCCTGATGACAGTGAATGGAGACCCATATATGTATCAGGAGGCTATTGAGAGACAGGACAGAGAGCGATGGGTCCAGACGATGTCCGAGGAGATGCAGTCTCTCCACCAGAATCAGACGTGGTGATTGGTGCAGATGCCACAGGGAAAGAGGCCCATTGGCTGCAAATGGGTCTACAGTCGCAAGGAAGGGCCTTTAGAGTAGGGAGGTATCAGATTCAAGGCGAGGTTAGTGGCCAAGGGATACTCCTAAAAGGAAGGCATCGACTTCAGCAAGGTCTTCTCTCCTGTCGTCAAATATACTTCCATCAGAGTGTTGCTGAGCATTGTAGTAGCTCAGGATTTAGAGCTGGAGCAGATGGATGTCAAGACGGCATTCCTCCATGGGTATTTGGAGGAGAGGATTTACATGGAGCAGCCACCCGATTTCAGGGATCCAGGATCAGAGGGAAAGGTTTGTTTGTTGCAGAAGTCACTGTACAGATTGAAGCAGTCGCTGAGGCAATAGTACAAGCGGTTCGACTCCTATGTGCGCAGCATTGGACTTTTCAGGTGCGAATATGATCCCTGTGTTTATGTTCAGTCTCTTGAGGATGGTTCTAGGGTATTCCTACTCTTGTATATGGATGACATGCTTATAGCATGCAAGAGTAGGAAGGTTGTGCAGGATCTGAAGGCATCCTTATCTCGGGAGTTTGAGATGAAGGATTTAGGCCCTGCAAGGAAGATCCTAGGCATGGAGATTTTCAGAGATCGAGCCCGAAGGGTGCTGCATCTATCTCAGGGGGGCTACATACAGAAGGTCTTAGAGAGGTTCGGAATGAAGGGAGCAAAGCCGGTGGAGCTGCCACTTGCCGATCACTTCAGACTCTCGAAGACCATGGGGCCACAGACTGAGGTGGAGGCTCAGGAGATGGAGACGGTCCCTTATGCTTCAGGAGTTGGGAGCTTGATATATGCGATGGTCTATTGTAGGCCAGACATCGCTCATGCAGTGAGTCAGGTTAGCAGGTTCATGGCGCAGCCTGGCAGGGAGCACAGGAGAGCTCTGAAGTGGATATTCAGATACCTGACGGGTTCAGTTGGAGTTGGCATCTGCTATGGACAGCGAGAAGGTGCAGTGGGATACTCTGACATATCGAGGAAGTCTCAGGGGCTGATTGGCAGTTATGTAGATGCAGACTTCGATGGAGATGTGGATACCCAGAGGTCTACGACAGGCTTCATCTTTAGCCTGTATGGAGGCCCTATTTCTTGGAGATCGAGTCTGCAGCCTATCACGGCCCTATCCACTACAGAGGCGGAATACATCAGGCTGACAGAAGCAGTTAAGGAGGTAATTTGGCTGAAGGATTTATTGACGGAGATGGGCCTTACTCAGGAGGCCATTAGAGTGCTCTGTGACAGCCAGAGTGCACTTCTACTAGCACAGAACTCAGTCTATCATGCAAGGACAAAGCACATCGACATTCGATATCATCGGATCAAGGAGCTTGTGGAGGATGGCGAGGTGGAGCTAGTAAAGGTACACACCAAGGAGAACCCAGCTGATGCACTTACGAAGGTACTTCCACGGGACAGCTTTTAGAGATGTGTTGAGCTGATTCGGCTGATGGACAGAGTGGAGCTGGTTGAGGTCTTGGGACACCAAGGTGGAGATTGTTGTGATCCAGGTGGTGTGCCCAAGGCCCAGGGGACCAAGGCTAAGGCCAAGGTCCATCATTCATGAGGGCTTCATGGAGGCTCTAGGGCTAGTTGGGCCCTAGGTTGAAAGGCTGTGGGCCTTTTGGGTTCTTGAGGTCTAGGTTATGTGGGCCTCAAGGGACCAACTCTTTATGGGCCAGGTTTGGGTCCAGGATAGGTGAGATTAGGTCGAGTCATGGGTGTACATAGGCTTGGGTTAACCTAATCTCCCATAGAGTTGGTCAAGAGAGTTTTGGATTTGGGTCACTTGACCCTGTGTTTATATATACATGCACTGTATAGGTTTGATTAAGCCAAGGAATACAAAACTCTTTCTCCCAAATCTCTCTCTCTCTTCTCCCTCTCTCTCCAGCTATTCTCCATGCCCCAGGAGCAAGAAACCCTAAGGTTTCTTGCCGCCAGGTCCAGATAAGGCAGGAAAAGCAGGGAGGCCCTAGCCCCTCCCCTTTTGTGCAGCCACCCACTTTTGTCTCTTCCTCTCTTGCAGCCATCCAAACATCAGGTCTAGGACTTGAAATCTCTTAAGAAGAGGTTGGTACAAGTTTCTCTCAGATCTAGAGTTGATCTGAGGTCGTTTGAGACGCAGGTGAGATCTCCATCAACAGATCTACAGGAAAGGCTGCAGCAGGACAGATCTGCAAGGTCTGGTTCTATCTACCTTCTTCCCTATCTAGAATGCCCCGATCTGAGATCTATGAATTGGAAGACCTCGGTCTAGGTCTGATCTAGTTGGGTACCAGATCTTGGATTTTTTAGAGGTGATCTTAGAGGTGTTCTTCATCTGGAACGAAAGGCTGACGAAGAAGACAACAACCAGGCTGATTTCGTCAAAGGCTTTGGATCGAGTCCAGAAGTCTCCAGATTTGTTCGTTGCTGGTTCCGCTGCACCCAAGGTCCGTGGGAGGAGCCAGGATCATGCTCCAATAAGACTTTGGGCATCCCCTTATGTTCTGGTTTCTGGTCTATGATACCAGTATAATCAAGGGAAAAAAAGTAAGAGAAGAAGAGAAAAAGAAGATCAAGGAAAGGATCAAAGAGTTGATCGCGATCCAGGCTTCGTTCAGATTCGCAAGCTAATTTTTCTTGGAGGAAAAAAATCAATTTTAAGAAGACTATTTTAGACTGATCTTGAGTGGATATCCGTAAAGGCTGGATACTTATGCAGCTAAGAGAGAGCCTCTGCTCTTTCAGACTCAGATTTGAAGAAAGAAATTGTGAAACAGGTATGTGATTCGATCGCATATTAAATTTCAGCATATGTTCAATTTTAGCATATAAAGTAGATCCTAGTGGTTTATGTTTTATGCATGTAGATATAGATTAAAAGGTGTTTTAATCTTCTATTCTGCTGTAATATTTAGAAAATAAAATTTTTGAAACATATATACATGCCCTGACATGAAAAATCCAACAAATGTGTATCTAATGAAACACAAGTCTGAAGCCTTTAAAAAGTTCAAAGAATTCAGAAATAAAGTAGAAAAATAAACAGCTAAACCCATTAAGATTTTTCAATCCGATCAAGGAGGTGAATACCTTAAACAAAAATTTTTAAAATATCTCAAAGATAACGGCATAGCCTCCCAATGGACTCCTCCAAGAACACCTCAACTCAGTGGGGTATTCGAAAGGAGGAATAGGATCCTATTAGATATAGTCAAGTTCATGATCAGCTTCATTGATCTACTGATAAGTGACATATTTTTATATTTATTTTAGATATTTTTGATAATTTATGGTGCTAACATCTTTTCAAAAAATCTAATTTCATAAATAAATTAAATTTTCTTATAAAAATAAATAATTTTAGAAAAGTATGAAATTAAAGCATATTTATGAAAAATAGATGTTGATTTAATTAAGTAATTTAAGTACCAAAATAATAAAAAAATTTAAAAAATTTAATGCATATTTTTTCTAATTTTTTAGGCAAAAATTGAAGCAAAAATTGAGTGAAAATACTTTAAAAAATAAAATTTATAGCCTTCGGTGCATGATGGATCGGTCGCTCGGTCCATAGAGTCAATGGCACGGTCTACAAGAATAGTTTCACGACGCACGACGTGGCTCATGATGAGGCGGAAGGTTTTGCATGATCCAACGATTGAAAATTGATTTGGAGGTTGATCCAACAGTTGACGTCATTTCCGAATCTGAATAGGAAATCTAGGGTGCTGAATAATGGCCTAGATTCCATCCAAGGCTTGATCCGACGACTGGTATTCATCCCAACTATGTTAAGGAGATAAAAGGCATGATTTGATGGTCAAAAACAAATCAAGCATATGATCAGATGGTTGAGAACATCTTTGACCGTAAGAAGGATTTAAACAATGGTTTTTTATTAGATCTGGGCGATCCTAGGAAGATCCAACGGTCAGAAAAATTTCTACGGGTATAATAGATTTTCTAAGGATTTTAGGACTCTTTTTGTGATCAGAAAAAGGTAAAAAATTTACTTATAAATAGGAGATCCGAGAATAAGTCTTAGGAGAAGAAAAAATTAGTAGAAAGTTAAGAAAAAAATAAAAAAAATATTAGATAGATTTAGCGACCCAAGGAGAAAGAGAGAAGCCAGTTCGCTCTATGGAGTACGAAAAAAGAATGAGAGACCATCAACCATCTTCCTGACGAGAATGGACTGATCAACTTTAGATCTTTATTACAGATTTATTTTATTTTATTTTTAATTTTTTTATAATTAAATTTTAATTAATATAAAATTTATTTTTTTACACTTTAAATTTTTATCTTTTATTTTTTTATAAGTAGATGCTAAGATCTAGTTAGTAGATCTTAGTACCAATTTATTTTATACACTTTAAATTTTTATTATTTATTTTTATTGTAGGTAGATGCTAGGATCTAAATAGTAGATCTTAGTATCGGATTTATTTTTTGTACTTTTAATTTTTATTTTTTGACTAAAATTACTTTCTTCAAAATTTTATTTTTTTGCTAAAATCAAAGATTTCAAATCAAAATCCTGCTTTTTTTGTGGATTCAACCCAACTCGCTACTTTCTATATTGTTGCCCAGCTATGCAACCCAAGAGGGGGGGTGAATTGGGTTTCTAAAAATTTTAAGCCCAACTGATTACTTATGAAGATCAAAACAAAGACTTTAATTCAATATTAATTACCTAAAGCAGGAATGCAAGAATATAATAAAGAAATAAAGTGAAGAGATAAAGCACACCACAAACACAAGGATTTATAGTGGTTCGGTGCTAACCTTGCACCTACATCCACTCCCCAA
>NC_026006.2:9318471-9464056 GCF_000442705.2 Elaeis guineensis | reverse complement strand
TGCATCGCGATGATCAGACTCTCCTGACGATGATCAAATTGTGGCGATCTACTATCCGCACAAAGGTATTGTGTTCTGAACATATTACAATAAAGTGTTTACTGTTTGAATTTGAAATTCAAATTTAAATGAATGCATGCTATATATCATATTTAGATCCTAGTGTAGGATAAATTCATGTTAATTAATATTTTTTTACTATAAAATCATAATTTTAAAAAAGTTTTAAAATTATCATTTTACCCCTGCACTGAATTATCCCCACAAAATGGTATCAGAGCGGGTTCTTAGATATGATATATGTATTTGCATACGTAGATTAAGTTGTAATCTAAAAGTTTAAATTTAAAATTTAAAATTAAAAATTTGAAATTTAAATTTTGAAAGTTATTCAAAATTCAAATTTTGAAATTTAAAATTTGAATTTTGAATTTTGAAATTTGAAATTCGAAATTCAAAATTCAAAAATTTAAAATTCAAAATTTAAAATTTGAAATTTAAAATTTGGTTGAAATTTCAAATTTGAAATTCAAAATTTAAAATTCAAAATTTAAAATTCAAAATTTTGAAATTTGAAATTTGAAATTTATTTGAAATTTGAAATTCAAAATTTAAAATTTGAAATTTGAAATTTGAAATTTAAATTTTGAAATTGGTATAGTTAGATATACTTGATCCAAGTAGCAAGTAATCAAATTGGGTTTGTTGCCATGACCGTCCAGTCAAAGGAGAAAAGTAGGGTTTAAAGGCCCTCTCCTCCCATTCGATGGGATCTCCTATGGCAGTAGGGGTACCGCTGTAATTATATCCCATGCAGATGAAGCAGCGAAAAGAATTAATTATAAAGGTTCAATTGTGAAATTTATCATGAATGTGTTAGATTAGATCTAAAGGAATATTCATGATTTATTTTGATTGAGTTATTTTTGTTATGTAATTAGCAATAGGATTGCTATTTATGAAATGTGCTGATCTATTTGTGAAATAAGTCAACATATTTGGTGAACAAAAAATAAAACCTTTCAAATTTAAAAATTATTTTCAAAATACCAAACCCTGACCTATTAACCCAAATACTTAATTAAAAGAATTAAGCATTGTCTAGTAGGTCTAGAATTGTAAATTAAGATCTAAGACCATTGCATAAACTTGTGGGTCAATGGGTTAGATGGATTAGGTCCATAATTGGGTTAGACCTAAGGTTAGCTTAAAGAAATGGACTAAATTAGAGTAATTGGTCAAATCTAATCAAAAATTGAATTAGATTAGGTCAAGAACACTCTAGACTCAACTCCAATAGTTGTAGTTGAATGGGTCCATGTCTTTAACTAGACCAAGATGGACTTAATTCATGGCTACGTGGTGGAACCCTATTTACTAAGTTGATCAAATTAAAACTAATAAACCGATTGGTGTCTAAGGTAAGTTTGACAGTTTGACCAGTGGTTTTTAAGCGGGAGCTACTCGCAGTGATTTGATCTCTGACGAGTTAATGGCTTATCCCCACCAATGATCTCACTTACCTGGCCAACCTGATGAATTAGATTTTGATTAGATCACTTGGTGATTAGGGCTCACCCATGTCATTAGGTAAATCAGTTTGACTGATTTAGGTGCTCCTAATGCCAGCTTTAATTAAATCCTTTTTTAATCTGACTTGGTGAAGTCAATGGGAGGATTGAAATTGACTGGATATTTTCTTCTCATCTATCCTTTAATAAAATTCTCAAAAATTATTAGGTCCCTAAAAATGATTAAGTTATATTGATAACTAAGTCATAGCCTCCCATTAAGTGAGTGATAATGAGTCCATTAGTTTAATAATCATTGGAGGCCCAAAGTTCTGGTGCTTATTGACTAATGAAATTATCATTCATAATATGATAATTTGGTTTGAGTCTTTCATGATGGTGGTCAGGTTGGCCGGCCAAAGTCAGGCCTGATCATTTATTGGTCCGATTCACCAAATCAAATCATGTTAATGGTTGGACCTAACCAGATCTTTTCAATGGAGGCCAAAGCCTACTGATTAGGTTCTGGGGCAAAATCAATTACTAGAAGTTGTTTAGAGAAACAACTGGTTATGAACCTACCCATAGATGCATATGGGATGACCAACCAAAGTTGGGCTCGTGTGTAGTTTGTGTGGATTCTAGTACCCACTAAGGAATTAAAGTAATTCCTCGAATTGAGGTTGAGGCTATCAGTTCATAAAAATACTGAGAGAAACTTTAGACTAAAGTCCAAGTCTTTAGTATTTATAATTTATGTACTAATAGAGGTCTGATTTTTCTTTATGCAGCTATGGCCACTACCCTATCCCTCCGGTCATTATTAGATAATGACAAGCTCATGGGACCTAATTTCGATAGCTGGTATCGAAAATTAAAAATCATCCTTGAGCATGAGCGGATCCTTTATGTAGTAACGGAACCTGCACCTGAGGAGCCAGCCCCGAACGCTTGAGGAACGGTCCGAGATACTTACCAGAAGTGGCTCAACGATCGCACCACCATTCGGTGCATTATGCTGGCGGCAATGAATGATGAGTTCAGTCGCAGGTTCGAGAATGCCCAACCACAAGAGATGCTTCAAATGTTGAATGACTCCTTTGGCACGCCTGACGACGTTGAAAGGCACAAAACTAGTTGTGCCATTTTCAATGCTCGGATGAGGGATGGAGCCTCAGTCACTGATCATGTACTGTACATGATCGAAATGATTGAGCGCCTAAGTAAACTGGACTTTCTCTTGCACGAGCAGCTCGGTAAGGATGCGATCCTTAATTCATTGCCCAAGTCCTTCCTCCCCTTCCTTACTTATTTTCGGATGACAAAGCCTGCAATGAACTACCATGGCTTGTTGGGGTTGCTGCAGAACTTTGAGAAGGATCACCAGCTCCATAAGGAGTCGATAAATATTGTGGGAGGGTCTTCTTCTGGTCGTCGATCCTTTAAAAAAGGAAAGAAGAACAAGAAGAAGAAGAATAAGAAGGTGCAACTGCATGCTGGGACGTCTGCACAGGGTCAGACCAAGAAGCGCAAGCCCGACCAGAGCCAGGCGGAGTGCTTCTTTTGTAAGAAGCAGGGGCACTGGAAGAGGAACTGTCCTCTATACATTGCCTCCCAGGATCTGAATAGGCCGAAGAAGAAGCAAGGTACTTATATGATAACACCTTGCAACTTTTTCATTTATGATACTACTGCCTGGGTATTGGATACCGGAAGCTCTTATCATATTTGCAATTCGATGCAGGGTCTGCAGGTCAGTAGGAGATTTGATGAAGGCGAGAGGTTCCTGAACGTTGGAAATGGAAGTAAAGTTCCAGTTCTAGCATTAGGAATCATGAACCTTGTAATCAATTCTCGAAACGTAATTCTGAGTGAATGTCACTATTGTCCAAGCATTTTATTAAATATTATTTCTATAGGCCTTTTGGCCATGAACGGTTATCAAGTTTTAATAAAAAAAAATATTTGCAATATCATTTTGAATGGTGTTACAATGTTTGTTGGATAACTTAATAATGGAATTTACTTTCTATCACAACCTGTTAATGTGGTTCAAACCTTCGATAAACGCCCTAGAATAGATAATGTGTCAGAAGTCTACCTTTAGCACTGTAGGCTAGGTCATATCAATAAGAACAAGATAAACAGGTTGGCTCAAGAAGGAATTGTTGAAGTAGGTGATTGTGAATCACTTCCAACCTGTGAGTCCTGTCTTCTTGGTAAAATGACCAAGTCACCTTTTACTGGAAAAGGTGAGCGAGCCAGTGAACTCTTGGCTCTGGTACATTCTGATGTATGTGGACCCATGAACTCAAGTGCAAGAGGTGGATATTTCTACTTCATAACCTTCACAGACGACCTATCGAGGTATGGGTATGTCTATTTAATGAAGCATAAGTTAGAGTCGTTTGAAATGTTCAAACTATTCTAAAATGAGGTAGAAAAATAAACTAAAAAGTGTATTAAAATTCTTTGATCTGATCGAGGAGGTGAATACCTTTTCAATAATTTTCTGACATATCTTGGAGAGAATGAAATTCTCTCTCAGTGGACTCCTCTTGAAACACCATAACATAATGGTGTATCTGAAAGGAGAAATTGGATCTTGTTGGACATGGTTCGATCCATGATGGAGTTTGCTGGTCTGCCGATCTCTCTCTAGGGATATGCGCTTGAATCGACTTGTTACCTTCTAAATAGAGTTTCGAGTAAGTCTGTAACCAAAACGCCATATGAAATATGGATAGGACGTAAGCCAGTACTCTTGCACCTTAGGGTTTGGGGGTGTCCAGCTTATGTTAAACGTTTAATTACGGACAAGCTTGGATCTAGGTCTAACAAGTGTAATTTTATAGGGTACCCAAAAGAGACCAAAGGGTATTACTTCTACCTAGCTGATGAGCAAAAAGTGTTTGTCAGCTTTAAGACAATCTTTTTGGAAAAGAAGTTTCTTGGTGAAGGGACTGTTGCCTCTAAGGTCAAACTTGACGAAGTTCGGTAGGTGGAAAAACCGACATAATTTACTGAACCTAAACCAAATTTGATTAGATCAGATTCGGAGCCCATTGTTCAAGCACCCTTAAGGCGATCTGGTAGAGTACCACATCAACTGGACAAATACTATGATTTTTTGGTTCGGGACGATGATCCTATCGAACTTGATGAAAATGATGAGGATCCGATCACCTACATGGATGCAATGCAGAGATCCGACTCTGAAAAATAGCTAGAAGCCATGAAATCCGAAATGGAGTCCATGAAGGTCAACGATGTGTGGACATTGGTTGACCCACCCGAAGGAGTAAAACCTATAGGGTGTAAGTGGGTCTTCAAGAGGAAGAGGGGCGCAGACGGAAAGGTGGAAACCTATAAAGCACGTCTGGTTGCCAAAGGATATCGTCAACGTTATGGTATAGACTATGACGAGATATTTTCTCCTGTGGCAATGATCAAATCCATTCGGATTATGCTTGCGATAGCTGTCCATCTGGACTATCAAATCTGGCAGATGGATGTGAAGACAGCTTTCCTAAATGGAGAGCTGGATGAAGAGGTGTATATGATACAACCTGAAGGATTCACATCCACTGATGAGTCTAAGGTGTGCAGACTACAAAGGTCCATTTATGGACTTAAGCAGGCATTCCGGAGTTAGAACATATATTTTGATAGGACGATCAAGACGTATGGCTTCGTTAAGAATGGAGAAGAGCCATGCATTTATAAATGGGCTAATGGTCCAGTAGTAGTATTTCTTGTATTGTATGTGGATGATATTCTCTTAATGAAGAATGATATCTCTGTATTACAGGGAATAAAGATTTAGCTGTCGTCACAGTTCTCCATGAAGGATCTGCGAGAAGCTTCCTACATCCTAGGGATGAGGATCTATAGGGATAGATCTAAAAGGTTACTTGATTTATCCCAGTCTACGTACATAGATACTATGCTGAAAAGGTTCAGCATGGAGAATTTCAAGAAAGGCTATCTTCTGATAGGCCATAGAATTTCTCTCTCGAAGAGGGATTATCCGACAACACCTCAAGAGAGAGAGCGTATGAGTAGGATTCCATATGCTTCGGCAGTGGGATCTATCATGTACGCCATGACATGTACACGACCAGATGTGGCATACTCACTAGGGGTAGTGAGTAGATACCAATCTGATCCAAGGGAGAATCACTAGAAGGTTGTTAAAATCATTCTGAAGTATTTAAGAAATACTAAGGACCAGTGGCTTGTTTATGGTGAATCGGACTTGAGACTTATAGGGTTTACAGACTCTAGTTTTCAGTCTGATCATGATGATAGTAAAAGTATGTCGGGATTTATTTTTACCCTTAATGGTGGGGCTATCTGCTGGAAAAGTTCCAAGCAGCACACAGTGGCTGATTCAGTTTGCGAGGCGGAGTATGTCACCGCATCAGATGCTGCCAAAGAAGCGGTGTGGCTGAGAAAATTCATCACCGAGCTCGGAGTAGCACCCTCCCTTGTTGGTCCAGTTCTGCTCTACTGTGACAGCTCTGGAGCCATTGCTCAGACGAAGGAACCAAAGACACACCAGCAGACGAAGCATATTCTACGCCACTACCATCTTATCTGAAAAATTATGGATCGAGGTGACGTTGATCTTCAGAAGATCGACGGGAAGGAGAACCTGGCTGATCCATTCACTAAAGCCATTGCGGTGAAGGAGTTCGACAACTACAAGTCGAAGATGGGTATTAGATACTGCATCGATTGGCTTTAGGCCAAGTGAGAGATTGTTGGGAATAGTATCCCAAAGTCAATCATCAGTCTGTTGATGGTTGTGCTTATTTTTATATATGTACATAAATTATAAATAAATAAAATTTATTTTGATATTTTTTATCATAAAATATTTCATCTTCTAATGAACTCCTATATTGTGGTGAAGTCCTTAGGACTATTTAGACTCAACAAAAGAGGATTTGTCGTTTAGTCCTTAAATCTGTTCGCGACCAAATGATATGTTGTTACCAAGGACAACAACGTTTATCAAGTATAGGTCGTTGTGTGCCATATAGGTTGGTTGTCCTCTTAACCAATGAGTGTGGAGATACTGGTATGGCATACAGGTGAGATGTAAGGGTACATCTGTACTGAACATGACCGACTCTGGAGCTATTTCTGCTGTCAAAATTTGTTTCGATGGAATATGGATATAAATATCCCTCCGAACTGAGACTGCCACAGTGACTTACAAGCAACTCACTGCACTTAGGCACTGGACTACCTGAATTTTTAATTCAGTGACGGAAGGCTGCTGGATGTAGTCAAGTACTTGACTTGTCAGTGCATGTGTCAAGATGGGATTGACCACTCCAGTTTAGGAGCTGTGTATAGTTGTGTTTCAATTTAACAAAACCTTGGCCAGGGTAGTCCTTGTGAGGAGTCACAGGACTGTTTGAGTTGAGCACGATTCGGATGATCTGATCAAGATTGACAGTTTAACCCTGAGTCATCCTAAACACAGGGGTCAAAAGGATGAATTATACAGTAACCATATTCATGTAAGTTCTGAGTGTTGCGATTGCGACTCTTCGACCTATTCGAACATCAGGTACCATTGCTAGATGGTCACTTTGATTAGTACAGAAATTGGTTCCTGTGCTACCGGCTTAGGTTCGAACCTGCGAGGTCACACACATTAGAGGTTCCTATCTGATCTGATGGCTGATGTAGAATCCTACATGTTTGAGACTCAGTGATCAAGAATCAGGATTCTCTGATCACGAGTTCCACACATTATGGGTATCGGGGTCAAGAGTCCCACTGGTTGGGACTTTTCGATCAGGGTTACATATCGATGAATTCTGATGCCTGATTGCCCATCGAATTTGGACTCAGTATTTATGAGAGGTTTAATTAATGATTTGATCATTAATTAACTCAATTTGATTGAGCAATTATTTTTGGATCAAGTCCAATTGAATTGGATTCAGTTGGGTTTGACCCGATTAGGTTAAGAGTTGACCTAATCATCGAGATGGTTTGGTCCCTGATTTGATCAGGGGTTGGGCTTAGTCAATTTCTGATTTAATTAGGATTTTATTGAGTCTAATTAATCCTAATTTATTTGGGTTTAAATTAGTCTAATTGGACCTAAATTATTTGGTTCAATTAGGTTGGTTTAAATAATTAAACCACCTTGACCCAATCTCCATGCGCCACCTCACTTCCATTGCACCCATTTGAATTCATGAGAAGGAACTTCTCATGAATTATTTCCTCACGTCAAGTCCTCTCCATGCCCCACTTTAATGTGCCATATGAATGGATAAGGATGATTGGTTGGCCATTCAAATTTAAAATAAAGTTTGAATTTGAATGGGCAATCAATCTTTGCACCTTATCCCTTTTTTTACGCCTTATTTATTACATGAGAAAAGGTTTCTCATGAAATCACTCCATGCATAATTTAAGCCATGCCTCACGCCTTTAGTGGATAAGGGATGAGTTGGTGTTCATTTGAATTCAAAATTTAATTTGAATTCAAATGTGCAATTACTCATCTTTATCCTTTCTTTTGGATAAGATGTTTGACGTGGTTATAAAAGGAGGAGAAGAGTGAGGCGTGTAAGAAGAAGATTTTTGAAGAAAAATTTTGGGGTGTGAGAACTCTTGTGCGTGAGAAGGAAGTCTATATCCTTCCAAGAGAAAAAGAAAGAAAAGAAAGAAAAATGGGTGCAAGGTTTTTGGTGAGTTCCCTAGAATTTTAGCCTAGGGTTCGAGAAGTGAGAAAGTGAGCTACGAGTGTCGTGAGCCCATAAAATCTCAGAGAGATCTTCAGCATCCTCTCAAGAATGTCTGTTGATGATCTGGAGCATCCAAAGAATCAACAAATATCGATCGAAGGAGTTCAATCAGCATCGACCGTCAAAAGGATTCTACAACGAGCTAGCACTCGTGAGGAGTCGATTAGATCGGGAGCTTCGTGTGAATGATCCGTAGAGGCAGACACACTGTGTGACTGCATCGCGACGATCAGACACTCTCAATGGTGATCAGATTGCGGCGATCTACTACCCGCACAAAGGTATTGTATTCTGAATTACAGTAAAGTGTTTACTGTTTGAATTTGAAATTCAAATTTAAATGAATGCATGCTATATATCATATTTAGATCCTAGTGTAGGATAAATTCATGTTAATTAATATTTTTTCACTGTAAATTCATAATTTTGAAAAAAAATTAAAATTACCATTTTACCCCTGCACTGAATTATCCCCACAGTCCCTACATTACAGGGAATAAAAGTGTGGCTGTCGTTACAATTCTCCATGAAAAATTTAAGAGAAGCAGCCTATATCCTAGGGATGAAGATCTATAGGGATAGATCTAAGAGACTGCCCGGGCTCTCCCAATCAACGTACATAGATACTATATTGAAACGATTCAGCATGGAGATTTTCAAGAAATGCTATCTTTCGATAGGCTAAAGAATTTTTCTTTCGAAAGAAGATTGTCCGACAACTCCTCAAGAAAGAGAGCGTATAAGTAGAGTTCTATATGCTTCGACAGTGGATTCTATTATGTATGCCATGATATGTACGACACCAGAAGTAGCATACTCATTAGGAGTAGCGAGTAGATACCAGTCTGATTCAGGAGAAAATCATTGGAAGGTCGTAAATACCATTCTTAAGTATTTAAGAAATACTAAGGACCAGTGGCTTGTGTATGGTGAAACTGACTTGAAATTTATGGGGTTCATCGACTCTAATTTTTAGTTAGACTATGATGATAGTAAGAGTGTGTCGGATTATATTTTTATCCTAAATGATAGAGTAATCTACCAAAAAAGTTCTAAGCAAAATACTGTGGCAGACTCTGTTTGCGAAGCAGAGTATATCGCGGCATCCGATGCTACAAAGGAAGCTGTATGGTTGTGAAAGTTCATCGACGAGCTCAGAGTGGAACCCTCCATTGATGGCCTTGTCTTGTTAAACTACAATAATATTGGAGTCATTGCTCAAGCCAAGGAATCGAGATCCCATCAGCACACCAAACATATTCTGTGCCGTTATCACCTTATCTGGAAAATCATGGATCGAGGTGATGTCAACCTTTAGAAGATCGATGGAAGGGAGAATCTAAATGACCTATTTACTAAAGCTCTTAGAATCAAAGAGTTTGATGATCATAAATCGAAGATAGGTATACATACTGTATCGATTGGTTTTAGTCCAAGTGGGAGTTGTTGAAAAAAGTATCCCAAAGTCAATCGTTAGACGATTGTGCTCATCTTGTAAATTGTATACAAATTTTTATTAATAAAAATTATTTGATATTTTCATTACAAATTGACCATCTTTGAATGCTTGTATTGTAGTGAAGTCCTTAGGATTATATATATTAATCGATAAGAGAGGATTTATTGTTAAGTCCTTAAAATTATTTGTGACCAAATGATACGCTATTACTAGGATGATAGCGATATCAAATATAGGTCGTTGTGTGCCATATAAGTTGGTTATCCTCTTAACCAAAGAATGTGGAGACACTGTTATGACATGCAGATGAAATGTAGGAGTACATTCACATCGAACATGATCATGTACCGAGCACTCTACTGTCAAGAGTAGTTTATGAAGGGTATGGGTATAAGTGTCCCTCTGACTTGAGACCATCATGATGACTTATAAGCAACTCACTGCACTTTAGTACCAAACTATCTAAGTTTTTAACTTAGTGACGGAAGGATACTAGGTGCAATCAAGTACTTATCAAGTCGATGTGTGAGTCAAGATGGAATTGACCCCTCTGAATTGGTAGGAGATATGCATCAGTGTATTTCAATTTAGCAAAACTTTGGCCAGGATAATTCATGAGGTGGATTTGAAAGGTTGAAATATAGTATGGTTGACTTAATTAAGGTTGACAATTACATCCTAAGTCACCTTGAGCATTTAGGTCAAAGGGATGAATTATACAGTTACCATATGTCAGTAGGTTCTAGAAGGTTGCTTTGCAGCACTTCGACCATCTGATCGTCAGGTCATCATTGCTAAATGGTTACATCAATTGGTATCAAAAATTATTTTTATACTTCGAACTTAAGTTTGAACCTATGGGGTCACACGTATTAGAAGATTTGGTTAGATCTGATGGCTGAAGAGTCCAATTGGATGGTGACTCTGGTGAAGAGTCCTACTTGGACTAGGACTCTATGGGAGAGTCTCACTGGGACCGAGACTCTACCATTTATAGAAAATTAATTAGTAATTAGATTACTAATTGACTCAATTTTATTGAGTAAAGTGTTTTGGAATAAGTCTAATTGCATTAGATTCAGTTTGACTTAGATTGGGATTGATATGATCAAACCCAATTACAAAAAAAAATTGATCATGATTCGATCAGGGTTTGGACTCGGCTAATTCCTAATTGGGTTAAAAATTTGATGAGATATTTAGATTTCTAACTAGAATAGGTTCATTTCTATCAGTGGTTTCAATCCAAATTTGATTAGGATTAGAATTGAATTAGAAATGAAGAGTCCAAGTCAGACTAGGACTCTATCCTTATCTTTTGCGCCACATGTGGATCCATGCCAATTTCTCCATTCCTAATTAGATTTGGATTGTGATTTTTAGTATCATGAGAGAGGATCCAATAAGGGTGGTCGGCTATAGCTGATGAGTCATAATATTATCTCTTACCTAATTCGAATGCGATCCGAATTAGAAATAAGATGCAGACTAGGAAAGAAATTTTTTGTATATGGTATATTGTTGGAATCATATTATTTTTTTTATTTTTCTTAAGTAATATTTTGGTGTGTGAGACTTTAGATTTTTTCTCTACATCCTAATAATTTTTTTTTAATTTTTGGGGATGCCAAAGAGGGGTTTTGGTGTTGATTCATGGCATCCTTTATTGGAAAGTCCTAATTCCTAGTCTATAAAAAGGGGACCCCTCTCTTGGATGTCCCATGATCAATTTCTTTGTAGATTTTTAATTTCTAGAGCCTTTTCTTCTCTTTCTCTCTTCTTCCTCCAGATCTTCTATCACTTTGGAGTGTCCAAGATACTTGTAGAAGAAGAAAAAGGTCAGCTGTCAAAGTTGTTCACAGACTAGCATCTCTGAGCTCCTGATCTATGCCAATCTTCATGTGAATTTTTTTATAGAGGTCAGATAACTTTGTGTGACTGCAAGTGATCTGAGAAACATCCTCTCCAATCATTGGATCAGAGGATATCAAGATCAAAATTTGCTTGATAATGATCTCTAACTTATTTTGATTCCTATGGTAGATCTAATAATTAGATCTAGAATTTCAGCATCGATGAGATCGATGTGATTTTTATTTTCAGATCTAAAGCATATATTTTTTATATCAAAGATTTTAATGTGATAATATAAGATTAGATCTTATGTATGTGATTAGAATTAAATTATTTAATCTATTATTTTTGCTGTATAAAATTTTTAATTGCATGTACTGCAATATCACAAATTTTCTTCACTTGACTGTGCCCAGTAACCTTTCATCCTTGAATTAAAAGTTCAGGTAATCCGACACCAAAGCACAGTGAGATGCTTGTAAGTCACCATAGTGATCTCAGATTGGAGGGATACTTATACCCATATTCTTCATGAGCTACTCTTGACAGCAGAGTGCTCAACAGTAGGTTACGTTCAGTGAGATGTACTCCTATGTCTCACTTGCATACTATACCAGTGTCTGTACACTCTTTGATTAAAAGGATAATCAATATACATGGTACACAATGATCTAAACTTGATATAGCTATCATCCTAATAATAATATATCATTTAATCATAAACTTAAGGTTTGAGGACTAAACGATATATCCTCCTATATCGAATCAAATAGTCTCAAGGACTTCATCACATAATAGGAGTTCAAAATAAGATGTACATAGTGATAAGAAAATTAAATAATATTTATTAATTCAATAATTCATATACCATTACAATAATAAGCTTAACTATCAATAGACTGATGATTAACTTTATGACACAATTTTCAACACTGATAGCCTTCGAATCATCCACCAAAACCACACTACAAATCTTTTCTCAAAAGATTTAGACACCTTAATCTGATTTAGATGTCCAACTCTTGGATAATCTAAATCCTAGAATAAGCAACTCTTACCTTTCTTTTTTGATTTTTTTCCTTCCTTTCCTCACAAGATCCCATGCCTAAGCCCCTTAGGATTGCACACCAAGACCAAGATGTAGCGCCTCCCTTTTATAAGGCATGAAGTGGCACAACTCTTGGAGCAACATTTATCACACACAGGGCTTCTTAGGATTCTCTGGAGAATTAATTCACCATGGAAATCTCTTGGGAATTTAAGAGTTTGAATGGTAGAAAGACTCCTCCTCTCTATGCACAAAACCCCAAGAGCCATTATATGGTGCATCCCATTAAAATACCATGGGAAATAAGGAAGTTTGTTAAGAATAGTAGCCCAAAAGGACTCTTCTTTCTGTGCGCCATTTATTATGGGGTGACATTTATTTTTTTAGCATGAAATAAAGTGTGGTGGCATGGAGGAAGAGTTGGTTTCACATGAAACTCTTCCATGTGATAAGGTTTGGCCTATTTAAGAAATCAAAAATTAAACCTAATCTGATTAGGCCAAGATATCAGGTCAGAGTTAGCTCAAACACCTTTGAACTAAATCTAATTGAGAACTTGAATTAATTCATGTGCTAGCATATAAATTTAACCCATAGGATTTACAATAAATCTTAATTAGATTAGACCATGATCAAATCTCAAAGTACGTGATCCATTGAGTTCCATATCTAGTCAGCAGTGGACTCAAGCTCATGACCTAAATCAATCTGATTAGATTAGGTCAATTTAAATACATCAATTAATCAAAATTTTTTTAATTAATTTTTGAATTAAACTTTTTTAGTATATTTAAGTCTATAAATCAAGATTGATGTCTAGTAACATGTCATGACTATCCAGAAAATATAAAATTTGATAGAAATATCAAAAATATCCTTCAATGGTCAGTTACGGTGCAATTCGATCCTTCGATCATATAATATCCCAGATGAGCTATGGGCATCAAAATATGTCAAACTCAAATACTTATCTATATATATCTCAATCAGAAGATGATGATTCAGTTGATAATACATTCGAAACTCTTTCTAATTATTATCCTACTTTGGTCAAAAAAAATTTGAATCATCAATTTATGAGATCACATAGGATGTTCTCTCTCCTTATAAGGAGTGATCGATTCTTTATTGATCACTCATGATCGCTGTCGTAGGTGGTCAAGAATAAAAATCAACTCAAACTATATAAATAGGATGAGTCGGGATTGTTTCCACAGGGATCTAGGATGATTTTTTTTTTAAGAAGAAGAAAAAATAAAAGAGAATTGATTATAGAGGAACTAAAGAAAGAATAAAATAGTAATAATTCAATTATAAATATAAATAAATTTTTGAAAGAAAATAAGTCAAAGAGATAATCCAAAAATTTTGAATCCATCATGCAAATTAGATTTATTTTCTTCTTTTTTTATGTTACAATATTAATTCTTGTGATTAGGATATTAGTATAGCTTATCTCTAAAGGATACAGACTATATTAATAGATCATAGCTTATCCTATTAGAGTATAAACTATCTAAATTTAATTACAAGATATAAAGTTTAATCTAACATATCACGATCTATCTCTCCTAGGCACGTACCGTATCTAGTGATCACGGCACGTCGATAGAGGGTATAGACCGTATAGGCTAGATCAATATCTCAAAAAAATAAAAAGATATGAAATAAAAGTATAATTTTATTGCATAAAAATTAAATACAAAAAAGAAAATAAGAATCCATTTACAGGCTTCATCGTATTCTCGGGTTGAAGAAATTTAGCCACGTATCAAGATCTCTAGCTCCATATTCTCTCACTCTTGGATCCCTAAACCTTCTTAATTTTTTTTCTAATTTTTTTTATATTTCTACTAATTTTTTCTCCTCTCTACTCTTATTCATGGACTCTCTATTTATAGGTGAATTTTTCATCTTTTTCTGGTAGCAAAAGAAGTCCCAAAACCCTTAGAAATCGTATAATACCCATAACATTAATTTCTGGCCATCGGATCTTCCTTGGACTGCCCAGATCTGCCCAAAAAATGTAGATCAAGTCCTTCTTACAGCCAAAAATGATAATAGCCATCAGATCAAGTTTTTGATTGAATTTTGGCTGTTGGATCATGCACTGGATCTCTTCTTTGCTTAGTTTTCAACTGGCAACAAATATGGATCGTTGGATCACATTTTGGATTAATTCGGACCATCGGATCGTGCACTGGGAGTGGGCCACCATCGCTGGATATGGTAAGGTGTGATCTCGACCATCCAATCATGTATCTGGATTAATCTCCACCATTCAATCATATGAAAATGCTTCCACCTATCGTAGACCGTGCCAAAGATCATGAATCACTCCCATGGACCACACCATTGAATCCATGGATCAAGCGGCTGGTCCATCATGCATCGAAGGCTATTTTAAATATTTTTTAGGATATTTTGAGTTGATTTTTACTCCAATTTTTATCTAAAAAATAAAAAAAAATATGTATTAAATTTTTTAATAATTCTTCATTATTTTGGTATTTAAATTGCTCACTTAAATCAACATCTATTTTTCATAAATATGCTCTAATTTTATATTTTTTTAAAATTATCTATTTTTGAATAAAAATCTAATTTATTTATAAAATTAAGTTTTTTAGCAGAACCATAAATTATCAAAAATATCCTCAATAAATATAAAAATATACCACTTATCCCACCCCCCAACTTGAACTTTGCTCATCCTCGAGTGAAGAAAAAATTTAGAATTAAATAATGTTTAACTTAAAGTTTTGAATTTTACCAAATAATTTTAAAATGGATCATTGATGTTCAGTAGAGCGTGAGTGAGGTATGTCATTGAGATATTAATACTAATTAATATGGGAGTTAAGCTAAGAATACTAAATCTTTTCTAAACTTTTTTCTAAATTAACCCTATCTTTATCTCTAAATCATTAACCTTCATATGGACAAGTATATTGTTACTTCCATCTTTTATTTATTAATTTTCAATTTTTTTTAAATATTATACCGTTATTAAATGTCTTAACCCCTAAGCTTTTTGTTTGACCTATGTAACAAGTTTTCAGCCAATGACTCCCGAACCAGATGACTTTAGGGCACTAGGTATAGAATACCTCTTGGACCTACTTACTCGAATCAAACAGGCTACGAGTTAAAACTAGTTTTATAACAAAGCTTCTTTACCCTTCATATCTTTTAATGTGAAACTCAATGCTTGCTTAGGCAAAGAGGTCCGGTTACTCAGCATGAAGTACTTAAAAACTTCTCTCTCTTTTTTTTACTTTTTATTTTTTTATATTTTTTTTATATATGAAGAAATGTATAGTTACTCTATATAAGTCTATGAGAAGTAAACTCTTCTTTGATACTGGTAGAAAAATTTAGAAATACTCGAAGAAAACTATTTAAGTTCTAAACTTAACTCTTTATTGAGTTTTCTTAATACTTGATCCCTCAATATTTCACAAACTCTGTGGTCTGTACATCAATTTTTTTTAAAAAAAATACTTGGTTTAACTCGATTCTTAAATGTACTCAGGTGTTTAAATGCTAAATACTAACTTACTTGAGGACAAAAATTTTTTTATTCTCTCCCCCCAACTTAATCGATGTTGTCCTCAATAGAATAAAAAAAATAAAGGATGCATACAAAGAGAAAAAAAAAAATATCACCTGATCCAGAAGTCTTTTCAAAATTAGTTCTGTTGCTCCTAGATTGATTTTGATGATTACAAAGCAGATTGAAGGGATACAAATAATTTTAAAATGAAAAAGTCCTTATGCTCTTCAAGGGCAAAATCATAATTTCACTAAAATTATGATTTGATAGTACCATTTGGTAGAACAAATGATTTGAAATCTATTGGTGAAAATTTTATTGTGTTTGGACTTATATTTTTGAAGTTATGAAGGTTTGAAGTGCATGAGTCGACTCATGAGTCAACTCATGGCACTGTGAGCTGATTGGCATGCAAAAATTCTCCTTGGCACGCTAGTTTTCTGGCTTGGCACGACCTGTGAGTCGACTCATGAGTCGACCCACAAGGCATGAGTCGACTCATGAGTCGACCCCTGCTAATTTGAGCCAAGAATTTTCAGAAATGCATTCTCTGGTTTTTGCAACAGAGGTCGACTCATGAGTCGACCCCTGAAGCATGAGTCGACTCATGAGTCGACCCTTGCGACGGGAAATGTCAGCAACGGCTATTTTTTTTGCCCATTTTAATTGCCATTTATACTTCCTAAAAATCCTCTAACGGCTCTTTATCTACCTAAATTATTTTCTCTTGCTTCTAATGCTACAAAATGCTTTAAATGGTGAAAGAAATTGCAGATTAAATAGCGGATCAAACGTGAAATCAAAAGAAGAGAAGAATAGAAGAAAGGATCCAAAATTTGCAAGAAAAAGCCTGAGATCAACGAAAAATCCAAAAAGAAAAAGAGAGAGGATCCACAATATACCAGAGAGATTGTGAAAGAGAAAAGCAAGATCTTTCAAGGAGAGAATTCTTCACGCCTATTGTTTCAACCTTGATCTAGAGATCGTTCAAAGCTTTCAAGAGATCTTCAATCAACAATCAACCTCTTCTCAAGCATTCAAGCGTTCATCCACTTTGAGAAAATCCGAAAAAGGGGTTCTTTATTTGAGTAAAGCTTTTATTGTTATATTCGCTCATTTAAGGAGCTGTTATTGTATTAATCTGTGCTCAAAATTTTCTTACTCTTTGTGAGTTTTTGTTCTTGTTTTTGGAGGATTTCCAAAATAAGGAAAGGTTGATCCGAACCTGAAATTGGAGTGTTTTGGGTTTACTTGTACCCGATAAACAAGTGATCTAGCTTGGGATAGCTAGTGTCGGAGTTTCCGACATTTTGTATTCGGGTTAAATACAAAGGATAGTGGATTGAAATTTTCAAGTAGGATCTTGGGGAGTGGATGTAGGTGCAAGGTTAGCACCGAACCACTATAAATCCTTATGTTTGTGGTGTGCTTTATCTCTTCACTTTATTTCTTTATTATATTCTTGCATTCCTGCCTTAGAAAATTAATATTGAATTAAAGTCTTTGTTTTGTTCTTCATAAGTAATCTGTTGAGCTTAAAATTTTTTAGAAACCCAATTCACCCCCCCTCTTGGGTTGCATAGCTGGGCAACAAGTGGTATCAGAGCCGGTGCTCTAGCCCTTCTTTGATCTAATAATCAAAGAGTCAAAGATCTATGGCAACCCATGTTGGTACTTCTCTAGCCGAGGGGTAATCAACAAACCGACCTCCACTTTTCAATGGGTCTAATTACACCTATTGGAAAGCTCAGATGAAGATTTTCATACAAGCACTCGACTATGATATGTGGAGTATCATAGTGAATGGTCCTCACACACCCACCAAGATTATAGATAGTGAGGAGTCAACCAAATCCGAGAAAGAATGGGATGAGGTTGACAAGAAATTGGCACAATTAAATGCCAAAGCCATGAATGTTCTTTATTGTGCACTAGATGCAAGTGAATTTAATCGCATTTCTACTTGTGCATCTGCTAAAGAAATATGGAATAGGTTAGAAGTCACCCATGAGGGAACAAATCAAGTAAAAGAGTCTAAAATAAACATGCTTGTACATAAATATGAATTGTTCAAAATAGAGCATGATGAGTCCATAACTGCTATGTTTACTCATTTTACTGATATAATCAATGGTTTAAAGAGTCTTGGCAAATCTTATACTAACAGTGAACTTGTAAGGAAGATTCTCAGGTCACTGCCAAGAACTTGGGAAGCCAAGGTGACTGCCATCCAAGAAGCAAAGGACTTGAACACTCTACCTCTAGAAGAGCTTCTTGGATCCTTGATGACTCATGAACTTAGCATGAAGCAACATCAAGAGGATGAAGTCAAAAAGAAAAGAACCATTGCCCTCAAATCCACAACTTCGCCTGATTATGAAATGGATGACTCTGAAGATGAAGATCAGGATGAAGAGATGGCTCTCATCACCCGGAAATTTAAGAAGTTTCTAAGAAAAAGGAAACAGGGGATGAGAAAGAAATTCACAAAAGGGGATCAAAGCAAAGAAAAGGAGAAAGATCAACCCCCTATATGCTACGAGTGCAAGAAGCTAGGACATTTCAGATCCGAATGTCCACAATTGAAGAAAGGTCCAAAGAAGTTCAAAAAGAAGGCAATGATGGCGACCTGGAGTGCGAGTGATGACTCAAGCTCCGACGAGGAAACCTCAACAGAACAAGCCAACCTGTGCCTGATGGCACATGAAAATTAGGTAACTTCTGAATCCACTAGTGAATTTACTTTTGAAGAATTGCATGAAGCATTCTATGATTCAATTGATGAATTAAAGAAACTAGGGAAGAAAAACAAAGAGCTGAAATTGGAAAATCAATCCTTAGTGAAACAAGCTGAAAATCTTTCAATTGAAAAATTCACCTTGATTCAAGAAAATCAAAACTTAAAGGATGAAATGAACAAGCTGAAATCTATAGTAGATAAGTTCACCTTAAGTTCAAACAAACTAAATATGATCCTTAAAAATCAAAAAGCTATATATGATAAGGCTGGACTTGGTTATAAACCCCTAAAGAAATAAAAATTTCTTAAGGATATTTATGTAAATTATTCAAGTAACAAGTCTACAAATATTACTTGTTTTAAATGTGGAAGAATAGGACATAAATCATACACATGTCTTATTAACAAATATGCAAACACAAAGAAAATATGGATTCCAAAAGGAACCATTCTGACTAACCTGAAAGGACCCAAGAAAGCTTGGGTACCTAAGACAGAAACGTGACCTTTGCTTGCAGGTGTGTCTAGCATCCCAAGAAGGAAACAGGAAATGGTATCTTGACAGCGGATGCTCGAGACACATGACTGGTGATGAATCATAATTCATCACGCTTGATGCTAAGGATGGAGGGATGGTCACCTTTGGAGATAATGGCAAAGGAAAGATCATCGGGATAGGTAACATTGGTATCACTTCCTCCAAATACATTGAGAATGTTTTATTAGTTAAAGGTTTAAAGCATAACTTACTTAGCATTAGTCAATTTTGTGATAAAGGATATAAAGTAAGCTTTGAATCATCTGTTTGCATTGTGACGAGTCCTATTAACGATGGCATTAAATTTATAGGACATAGGCATGGCAATGTTTATATGGTAGACTTGAATGATTTAACTAAATTAGACATGCAATGCCTAGTTTCCTTAAGTGCTAAAATAAATGAGACTAGTTGGCTGTGGCATCGTAGACTTGCACACATTAGCATGCATTCTCTCTCAAAATTAATTAAAAAGGATTTAATTCTCGGTTTGCCAAAACTGAATTTTGAAAAGGATAGAATTTGTGATGCATGCCAATTAGGTAAACAAACTAGAGTATCATTTAAATCCAAAAACACTGTTTCAACTTCTAGACCTTTAGAGCTCTTACATATGGATTTATTTGGACCAACTAGAACCACTAGTCTAGGAGGAAAATGATATGGATTTGTAATAATTGATGATTACTCTCGTTTTACTTGGGTTTTCTTTTTAGCTCACAAAAATGAAACTTTTCAAATTTTCACTAAATTTCATCGAAAAGTCACTAATGAAAAAGGGTTTTCAATTCAAAATATTAGAAGTGATCATGGAACAGAATTTGAAAATCATGACTTTGAAAATTTTTGTGATGAAAATGGAATTGGCCATAACTTCTCTGCTCCTAGGACACCCCAACAGAATGGGATAGTAGAAAGAAAAAATAGAACCTTAGAAGAAATGGCCCGTACCATGCTTTGTGAAAGCAACCTTCCAAGATATTTTTGGGCAGAAGCTATTAACACAGCATATTACATTTTAAATCATGCTTTAATTAGACAATTTTTAAAGAAAATCCCCTATGAACTTTGAAAAGGAAGAAAACCAAATATTGCATATTTTCATGTTTTTGGTTGCCGATGTTTTGTATTAAATAATGGAAAAGAAAAACTTGGTAAATTTGATGCAAAATCAGATGAAGCAATCATTCTAGGTTACTCCTCCACTAGTAAAGCATTTAGAGTTTTCAACAAAAGAACTTTAGTAGTTGAGGAGTCCATACATGTTGTCTTTGATGAATCTAACGATCTTCCTTCAAGGAAGAATGAGGGTGTTGATGATGCAGATCCACTAATAGAAGGTATGAAGGAGATCACTCTAAAAGACTCAGCAACTCCAGAAGACAAGGATCAAGAAGTCAAACAAAATGAGAAAGGTGAAGAAATTCAAGAACAACCTCAAGGTACAAATGACTTACCCAAGGAATGGAGGTATGTTCACAACCACCCTAAGGAGTTAATAATTGGTGATCCTATGCATGGGGTAAAAACCCGTTCTTCACTTAGAGATGTACTTAATCATTGTGCATTTGTATCTCAACTTGAACCTAAAACTTTTGAAGAAGCTGAAAATGATCATAACTGGATTAATGCTATGCAAGAAGAACTTAATCAATTTGAAAGAAATAATGTTTGGACCTTAGTAACAAGACCTAAAGATTATTCAATAATTGGCACAAAATGGGTCTTTAGAAACAAATTAGATGAGCATGGAAATATAATTAGAAATAAAGCAAGACTGGTTGCTAAGGGATATAATCAAGAAGAAGGAATTGATTTTGATGAAACCTTTGCACCTGTTGCTAGATTAGAAGCCATTAGACTTCTACTTGCTTATGCTTGCTTTATGAAATTCAAACTATTTCAAATGGATGTTAAAAGTATATTTTTAAATGGATACATTTCTGAAGAAGTATATGTAGAACAATCCCCTGGATTTGAAAATCATGCTTTTCCCAATCATGTCTTTAGATTAAATAAAGCTTTATATGGTCTAAAACAAGCACCTAGAGCATGGTATGAAAGGCTAAGCAAATTTCTACTAAATAATGGTTTCTCAAGAGGCAATGTAGATACAACCCTATTTATTAAAAGAAACCAAAATGATATGCTAATTATACAAATTTACGTTGATGACATAATTTTTGGGTCTACTAATGAATCCCTTTGTCAAGACTTTGCTAAGCTTATGCAGGGAGAGTTCGAGATGAGCATGATGGGAGAACTCACCTTCTTCCTCGGACTCCAAATCAAACAATCAAAAGAGAGAATCTCCATCACCCAAAGCAAGTACACCAAGGAACTACTCAAAAGATTTGGAATGGAGAACTGCAAACCAATTGGCACACCAATGAGTCCCTCAAGTAAGCTTGACAAGGATGATGAAGGTAAAAGCGTAGACTTAAAATACTACAGAGGTATAATTGGTTCATTATTATATTTAACTGCAAGTAGGCCTGATATCATGTTTAGTGTTTGCTTATGTGCAAGATATCAATCTAATCCTAAGGAATCTCATTTGAATGCTGTTAAAAGAATCCTTAGATACTTAAATGGTACACAAACTATAAGGTTATGGTACTCTAAGGACTCACAAATTAATTTGTTAGGATATTCTGATGCTGATTTTGCTGGATGTAAATTAGATAGAAAAAGCACAAGTGGAACTTGCCAATTTCTTGGAGTAAACCTAATCTTATGGTTTAGCAAGAAACAAAATTCGGTGGCACTGTCTACGGCTGAGGCCGAATACATTGCAGCCGGAAGTTGTTGTGCTCAAATCTTGTGGATTAAGCAACAACTCGAAGATTTTGGAATCAAACTTAATGAAACACCAATAAAATGTGATAATACAAGTGCCATAAATCTATCTAAAAATTCAATTCAACACTCAAGATCTAAACATATTGAAATAAGACATCATTTCATAAGAGAACATGTTCAAAACAAAAATATAATTCTTGAATATGTTTGCACTGAAAATCAACTAGCCGATATCTTTACAAAGGCCCTTAGTGAGGATAGATTCTGTGAAATTAGGAGAAATCTAGGAATTCTAGATCCATTTGTCTGAAATTTCTCAATTTCCAAAGAATAGATGTCAAAATCTCTTAGAGCTCAATTTTCAACATCTATCCTGGTCCCAAAAGCTCAGATTTATCACTCCAAAAACTTATCATTGAGCAAAATTCCTTCACTCAAAATTTTGAATTTTTTTGGAATTTATTTGTATTTTTCCTGAATTTCTGAACTTCATGAGTCGACCCCCATGAGTCGACTCAATGGCAAACTTGTAAATCTCACCAACTTTCAACGGGTTCATTGTTTTTATAAGGGTTACTGTTTGTGAGACGACTCATCTTCCCATCGTTCTTCTTCCAAAAGCCGTCTTCTCCAACTCTTCTTGCTCCAAATCCAAGGATCAATTCTGAGGCAATTCTCCCTCCTACTCTCCATCAAAAATCGCCTCCTTGGAAAAGAGATTTCTCGTGATTTCTCGCTTTGCTTGGCGCGGTTTGAACGTGCCCTAGCACTTCACCGAACTTCCAAAATCCACTTCTTTTCTCCACCAAAATCCCTCTTTACTCTCTTGTGATCCCTCCTCCTCTCAATTCAAGTCTTCTTGTCTGCTACTTTATTGGATATGGCTCCAAAGATGAAGCTTCCTCAAAGAAGAAAATCAATCCGTGAGCCTGAAGATATTGTCCGAAAGAAAAGGCATGCTCAGTCTTCAACTGCTCCCACTCCAGTTTCAGTACCTGCTCATGGTCTCTCTCAATCCTCCATAAGCCCCAGTGTAAATCCTCTTTCTGATAGAAAAGTAGAAACCGGAAAAAATATAGATTTTCGGTTCTTTGAGAAAGAAGGCTTTACTTTTGCTACCAAGATCAAAAATCAAGGATGGGAACTTTATTGCTCTCTTAAGGAAGTCACCTATGTTGATCTAGTTAGAGAGTTCTACCAGAACCTAAATTATGGAAATGGGTCAGTGACTTCAACAGTCAAAGGGATTGACATATGCTTGAATTCTAGGATATTGGGAGAAATACTTCAGTTGCCTAGTGAAGGATACTCATATATGGAACTCCCAATTAAAGAAGAAGGGATCAGAATTATCTTAGGAGAAGCTTTTTCAGGAAATTTAAATAAATTGAAAGCAAAGCTATTATCCATTGAGATGAGGGTCCTGCATCAGATTGTAACAAAACTCTTCTTTCCTAGGAGTGGTAGGCATGATCTACTATCTGGCAGAGATGTTTGTGTCATGTTTCATATCATCACTCAGACCCCCCTAAACCTCCCTGCACTTATGATAGAGGCCATGAGAGAAACTTTGAACAGATCCAAGGCACACTTGCCTTATGGTATGGCCCTTACTAGAGTATTTAGGAGGTTTGGAGTTAGTTGTGAGGGGGAGACACCTACCAAGCTCTCACATGTGGACACTTTCAACCAACACAGCCTGCACCGAATGGGAATTACAAAGACTGTTGGTGGTTGGATCAAGGGCTCTGAAGAAAGAACTGAGGAGAGAGTTGAGGAAAGAGCTGAAGACAGAACTGAAGGCAGAGTAGAAGAAGAAGGTCCATCTTCTCCTGTACATGACTTCAGGGCAGCTTCACCAGATACCCAGTTCATTCCTGATACTGAGGCTGGCCCTTCTGAGTTTACTAGGATGCCCACACCAGTGTATCAGCTAGAGAGCAGAGCACCTCATTCAGAGTTCAGACTGACTGATGATCAGATCGAGCATATATCTCAGCGTGTGGCTTCTTTGCTGTCTAACCAGTGGAGTAGTACATCTTTTGCACCTAGAGCTACCTCTTCTGATCAGACCATTACTCCCCACATCTCCACTGTATTTCAGATGATTTCAGATCAGTCCGTCAGGATACAGCAGCTTGAGGACACAGTCTAGAGACTGACTGGTAGAGTTCTTGACTTGCAGGGGCAAGTCCTTGCATTGGCCCATCCCCAGCCACAGGAGTCTACTATTGAGGTCACAGACCTCACTGCAGAGGCTGGCAGGCTCAGAGGAGCACTAGGAGGTGGATATGAATTACTGAGGAAAGAGATCCGAGGATCAAGTGAGCATGCTACCACTCAGTTCACTGCTCTACTTCAATCTGTTTCCAGAGCACTGAACGTACTTGATTCTATTAGACTCACCCTTTCTGTTCAGTCCCTAGCATCTCAGCGTTCTCAGCCTCCCAGTTCATCTCGCTCTCCTACTCATGGCAGAGGCAGACGGGGTAGAGGACGCACTTCTGATCCATCATCTCCTTACCCTATATCTGATAACTCCGATCATTGACTTATCTTGATCTTTACTAGGTCCTAGGAGTTAGTGTCTTGTTCTAGGATCTATACCTTGGGGCCATGTATTGACAATTAGCTGGTTGAATTTTATTTTTAAGAACTATGTATTGAAACAATTATGATATTAATGGAATCATCTTTTACCTATATTTCTACCTCTTTGTAATGATCATATTTTGGTTATATATTTTCTTCTTGTTGAAATATTGTCTTCTCCTTGTTGTTGTTTGCTGTTGATAATTGCTATATTAAGGGAGAGCAAACATCTGTGAAAAACTCTAAAGAGGAAGAAATTAAAGAATATTTCAGAAAAAGGAAGAGTTAACTATGTTTGATGATGTCAAAAAGGGGGAGAAATTAAACAAAAACAAAAATTGAAATTAGACAAAAAGCAAAACCCTAAATTATGAGAAAAAGGGGGAGAAATTAAACAAAAACAAAGATTGGAAGATTAAAACAAATATTGGAGAAATTAAACAAATATTGGAGAAATTAAACAAAAACAAGGATTGAAAGATTAAACAAAACTTTGAGAAATTTGGTATCGAAATTTGGTATCAGACAGAACTTAAACAAAAAGTCATCCATCAAAAGCAAAATCATAAGTACAATGCAAATAAGTATTTTTTTATATGCTCTGATATATTTCAAAATTCAAACTTGCTCTGATACATCTTTTGAAATTTTATTCACCTTGATACATCTTAAGAAATTTATTTTACTCTGATACACCCTACAATTTCTTTTAACTTGCTCTGATACATGATAAAATTGAATCCGATACAGTGTGAAGGTTTCTCTGATAAATTTTTGATCTGATACAGTGAGAAAGTTTCTCTGATAAATTATAACATTTGATCTGATACAGTGAGAAAGTTTCTCTGATATATTATAACATTTGCTCTGATACAGTGTGAAATTTTCTCTGACATTTGCTCTAATACAGTGTGAAATTTTCTCTGATATATTATAAAATTTTCTTGCTCCAATACATTGTAAAATCTTTACAGATAACATTGTAAAAAAAAAAAAAAATTATTTTTCTTGCTCTGATACATTGCAAAATTTATTTCTCTTCTCTTGCTCTGATATATCTTGAACTCAAAATGATCTAATACCCTTTTCAAATCTTTAAGAAAATGGACAAACTATTTTTGCATTTATATCACATGCCAAAAGAATCATACTCTTTTCAAGCATATACACCTATAATAGATTCTTTTGAAATTAATGCATTAACATAAATATTTTTGTTCAAATATTTTGTCATCATCAAAAAGGGGGAGATTGTTGCTCCTAGATTGATTTTGATGATTACAAAGCAGATTGAAGGGATACAAATAATTTTAAAATGAAAAAGTCCTTATGCTCTTCAAGGGCAAAATTGTAATTTCACTAAAATCCTGATTTGATAGTATCATTTGGTAGAACAAATGATTTGAAATCTATTGGTGAAAATTTCATTGTGTTTGGACTTATATTTTTGAAGTTATGAAGGTTTGAAGTGCATGAGTCGACTCATGAGTCAACTCATGGCACTGTGAGCTGATTGGCACGCAAAAATTCTCCTTGGCATGCTAGTTTTCTGGCTTGGCACGACCTGTGAGTCGACTCATGAGTCGACCCCTGCTAATTTGAGCCAAGAATTTCCAGAAACGCATTCTCTGGTTTTTGCAACAGAGGTCGACTCATGAGTCGACCCCTGAAGCATGAGTCGACTCATGAGTCGACCCTTGCGACGGGAAATGTCAGCAATGGCTATTTTTTTTGCCCGTTTTAATTGCCATTTATGCTTCCTAAAAATCCTCTAACGGCTCTTTATCTACCTAAATTGTTTTCTCTTGCTTCTAATGCTACAAAATGCTTTAAATGGTGAAAGAAATTGCAGATTAAATAGCGGATCAAACGTGAAATCAAAAGAAGAGAAGAATAGAAGAAAAGATCCAAAATTTGCAAGAAAAAGCCTGAGATCAACGAAAAATCCAAAAAGAAAAAGAGAGAGGATCCACAATATACCAGAGAGATTGTGAAAGAGAAAAGCAAGATCTTTCAAGGAGAGAATTCTTCACGCCTATTGTTTCAACCTTGATCTAGAGATCGTTCAAAGCTTTCAAGAGATCTTCAATCAACAATCAACCTCTTCTCAAGCATTCAAGCGTTCATCCACTTTGAGAAAATCCGAAAAAGGGGTTCTTTATTTGAGTAAAGCTTTTATTGTTATATTCGCTCATTTAAGGAGCTGTTATTGTATTAATCTGTGCTCAAAATTTTTTTACTCTTTGTGAGTTTTTATTCTTGTTTTTGGAGGATTTCCAAAACAAGGAAAGGTTAATCCGAACCTAAAATCGGAGTGTTTTGGGTTTACTTGTACCCGAGAAACAAGTGATCTAGCTTGGGATAGCTAGTGTCGGAGTTTCCGATATTTTGTATTCGGGTTGAATACAAAGGATAGTGGATTGAAATTCCCAAGTAGGATCTTGGGGAGTGGATGTAGGTGCAAGGTTAGCACCGAACCACTATAAATCCTTGTGTTTGTGGTGTGCTTTATCTCTTCACTTTATTTCTTTATTATATTCTTGCATTCCTGCCTTAGGGAATTAATATTGAATTAAAGTCTTTGTTTTGTTCTTCATAAGTAATCTGTTGAGCTTAAAATTTTTTAGAAACCCAATTCACCCCCCCTCTTGGGTTGCATAGCTGGGCAACAAGTTCTTCTCTCAATTTAGCCAATATTATCCTCAAATTCCTACAAAAGATATGAAGCAATACTCGATTAACCTAAACAAAATATAAAAAAAAAAAAAGCAAAAGCAAAATCTAGAACTAGGTTGCCTCTCAAAAAGTGTTAAGTTTATCATCTTCAGTCGGATCATATTTATTGACAGGTGCTTCTACATAGAGTGGTCCATTATTTCTAAAAAAATAAAGATCAATTAAAACAAAGTAAAAAAAAAATTGGGTTGCTTCCCAAAAGTACTAAATTTCAAGTTTTCAGTCAGACTGAACCCATGATACAAAATCAATCAGAATAAATAGGCTCATGGAGAACCATGGCCTCCTTCTCAATTTCAGTAGGCAACTCCAAAAATAGTTTCAATTGTTGTCTATTTACTTTAAAAGTAGCACCATTGCTTAGATTTTTTATCTCTACAGCCCCATGAGAGAAAATTTCTTTTACTATATAGGGCTCTGTCCATCTAGATCTAAGTTTTTTAAAAAATAAATGTAGCCTAGAGTTATACAAAAGAACTTTTTGATCAGATGAAAATGATTTTCTAAGGATTGCTCGATCATGAAATATCTTAGTTCGTTCTTTGTACATCTTAGCAATGTTGTATGTCTCATTCCTGATTTCTTCAAGTTCATCAATTTGTAGCTCCCTATGTTGTCCAGTCTCGTCTAGATCCATGTTCAACTTTTTGATAGCCTACATAGCCCTATGTTCAAGCTCTACTGGCAAGTGACATGCTTTATCAAACACAAGCCTATAAGGAGATATTCCTAAGTTGGTTTTGAAGGCAGTGCAATATGCCCAAAGAGCATCCATTAGCTTCAATGATCAATCTATTCTATTAGTGCTCACAGTCTTCTCTAGGATTTGTTTGATTTGATGATTTGAAACTTTAACTTATCCACTAGTCTAGGGGTGATAGGGTGTGGCCAATTTATAGGTGATGTTGTATTTCTTCATCAAGATTATAAAGGATCGATTGCAAAAATATATTTCCTGATCACTTATAATGGCTCTAGGGATTCCAAAATGAGAGAGGATGTTTTCTTTTAAAAATTTGATAATAATTTTGCTATCATTTGATTTACACAGCATAACCTCTACCCATTTAGACACATAATCAACAGTCACTAAGATATATTCATTTTCAAAAGAGTTTGAAAGTGCTCCCATGAAATCGATTCTCCAAACATCAAAAATTTCACAAACTAAGATCAGATTTAATGGCATCATGTCTCTTTTTGTGATTGATACAATCAAGAAGCTGTCGTTAAGACACCGTGATTATCAATCAAATTCTGACTTCAATAAAAATTAAAAATATGTAGAAAGTAGTGAGTCGGGTCGAATCCACAGAGAAAGAAGGATTTTGATTTGAAATCTTTGATTTTACAAAAAGAAAATAAAATTTTGAAGAAAGTAATTTAAGTAGGAAACAAAAAATAAAAGTACGAAAAATAAATCGGATATTAAGATCTACTAACTAGTTCCTAGCATCTACTTGCAATAAAAATAAATAACAAAAATTTAAAAAGCATAAAAATAAATTAGTACTAAGATCTACTAATTAGATCCTAGCATCTATGTGTAAAAAAAAAATAAAAGATAGGAATTTAAAGTGCAGAAAAATAAATTTTGCATTAATTGAAGTTGAAATTCAAGTATAAGGAATTTAAAAGGAACAATAAAATAAAATAAAAATAAAACTATAATAAAGATCTGAAGTTGATCAGCCAAGCCTCGTCGGAAAGATGGTTGATTACCTCTCCGTCTTCCATCATACTCCGTAGAGCGAACCGACTTTTCTCCTTCTTTTCCTTGGGTCCCTAAAGCTATTTTATTTTTTTTTCTATTTTTTTTTACACTCTCTACTCAATTTTTCTTGCTTTAAAAGCTTATTCCTGGACCCCCTATTTATAGATGAATTTTTCATAATTTTTTGATAGGAAAAGGAGTCCTAAAACCCTTAAAAATCGTATTAATCTCCTTAAGAATATTTCTGACCGTCGGATCAGCTTCGGACCATCCAGATCTACTCAAAAATCAGAGTTATAATCCTTATCAGGGTCGGATCAAATGTCAGCCATTGGATCTGTGTTCTGATGAAGTTCTGGCCATCGAATCGTGCAAAAGAGTCTTATTCAAAGTCGGGAACAATAACAGCCGTTGGATCGCGTGATGGATTGCTTCTGGGCCGTCGGATCGCACAAAAGAGTCCTATTCAAAGTCGGCAACGAGTCTGAACCGTCGGATCTAGATCGGATTGAATCTCAGCTGTTGGATCGTGCCCAAGATCTTATTTTCACTGTGAACCGCACCTGTGGACCGCGTAACTATTCCTATGGATCGCGCCCTGGTTCTGTGGACCGACTGACCGGTCTACCATGCACCGGAGGTAATATTTTTTATTTTTTAAGATATTTTAGCTTCATTTTCACTCCAATTTTCACATGAAAAATTAGCAAAAATATACATTAAATTCTTCAAAAATTTCTCTTCATTTTGGTGCTTAAATTACTTAATTAAATTAACATCTATTTTTTTATAAACATATCTAATTTCATATTTTTTTCAAAATTATTTTATTTTTTAGAAAAATTTAATAAATTCATGAAATTAGGATTTTTAAGAAGATGTTAGCACCATAAATTACCAAAAATATCTCCAATAAATACAAAAATATACTACTTATCACACTCCCCAACTTGAGCTTTGCTCGTCCTCGAGTAAAGAAAGAATTTAGAATTAAGTACCGTTTAACTTAAAGTTTTGAATTTTACCAAATAATTTTTAAAAGACCATTGATATTCAGTAGACTGTAAATGAGATATATCATTGGGGTATTAATACTAGTCAATATAAGAGTTAAACTAAGAATACTAAATTTTTTCTGAACTTTTCCAAATTATCTCTACCTTTATCTCCAAATTATTAACTTTCATATGGACAAGTATATTGTTACTTCTGTCCTTCATTTATTGATTAATTTTTTTTTTAATTTAATTAATTTAATTATTTTTTTTAAAATATTGTACTTCTATTGAGTGTCTTAATCCTTTAAGCTTTCTGTTTGACCCATGTAGTGAGTTTTCAGTCAATGACTCCCAAACCAGATGGCTTTAGGGTACTAGGTATAAAATATCCCTCAAACCTACTTGCTCGAATCAAATAGGCTATAAGTTAAAACTAGCTTTACAACAAAGCTTCTTTGCCCTTCATACTTTTTGACGTGAAACTCAATGCTTGCTTAGGCAAAGAGGCCCGGTTACTCAGCATGAAGTACTAGAAAATCTTTTTTTTTAAATATATGAAGAAACATATAGTTACTCTACACAAACCCATAGAAAGTAAACTCTCCTTTGATGCTGGTAGAAAAATTTATAAATGCTCAAAGAAAACTGTTTAAGTTCTAAACTTAACTCTTTATTGAGTTTTCTTAATACTTGATCCCTTAATATCTCACAAACTCTCTGATCTGTACATCAATTTCTTTTTTAAAATGCTTGATTTAACTCGATTCTTAAGTGTAATCAGATGCTTAAATACTAAATACTAACTTACTTAAGGACTTAAAAAATTTTATTCTCCCCCCAACTTAATCAACATTGTCCTCAATAGAGTGAAAAAAATGAACGGTGCATATAAAGAGAAAGAAAAGAAGAGATATCACCTGATCCATAAGTCTTTTCAAAACTGATTCTCCCCCCAACTTAGCCAAGATTATTTTCAGATCCCTACAAAAGACACAAAGCAAGACTCGATTATCCTAAATAAAATGCAAAAGAAAGCAAAGGTAAAAGCAAAAATTGAAAACTGGGTTGCCTCCTAGGAAGCGCTAAATTTACCATCTTCAGCCAGACCATATGAAGATTCTCTGACCTATCCCATGTCGAATATTGGATTGATAAATTTTAATGGTTTTAGATTGCCAATATTATGAAGATGGCTTATGATAAATTTTAGTATTTTATTACCAATCTTCATAAAGTAGTTCACATCTCTATTTTTAATTTTAGAAAGATAATTCACAAATCCATTCATAGACCCTTGTTTGTTGAGAATTTTTTCTATTTGTTCTTCTAAAATGCTCATGAATTGAGTTTTTGGGTTAGGAGTTAAGTTTGAAGTAATGGGTGCTGAAAAGGTATCTTTTGATTTTAAACATGTGTACTTAGATGTGACCAAGGATAATTTCAGTTCTGGAGGAGGTAATTTTAAAGTGGAAGAACCAGCTTCTGGGGCTGAAGGGAATGGAACTTTTGATGAATATAGCTTGGGTAACTCATCCACTCTCTTCTTTTCTTCACTTAGATCAGCATCAGTACTAAGTTCTTGTTTTTCTATTGAGTTAGCTTCAGTACTAATCTTTTCTTCTAAATTCACATTTTGGCTAGCATCAATACTAGCCTCACTCACCTGGTCTTGGTATAGGTCATTAAGAATTCTTTCACTTTTAAGCTCAGAAATTGCATTGTCACTTTCAAATTGGAGATTCTTAGGTGGGACATTGGATTGATGACTTGGTCCAGGTAGTTGGTGGATGGATGGGTCATTTCTAAAATTCGGTATTGGTTCATTTGGTAATTGACCTAGTTCTCTCCTCATGGTAGATTCAGTTAATTGATCTATTTGTGCTTCTAGCCTAGCGAGAGATTACTGTTGGGTCATGATCATTTGTTGAAGTTGGTTCAATCTATCATCGGCTAGATTGGTCTGTTGAGGAGGTGGGTATAATGGCTGATTGTAATAGGATGGCTGGATAGGTTGACTAGGCTAACCACTATTATAGGCATGATTTTGGTATTGAGGCCTACTCTGAAAGTTTTGCAAAGAAAAAATTTGGGTCTAAGCCTGAGTCTGTTGGGATCTCCAAGAAAAATTAGGGTGGTTCCTCCAGCCCGAATTATATGTGTTAGAGAATGGATCATTGACAGGTTTGGAGTAACCTTGAGTAGCTTGAACTTGTTCTTGAATGAAAGGTGAAAACTGTGCAGCTGTGGGATATTTGCTCACATGATGGGCAGGGCTAGCACAAATAGAACAAATCTCCTGATAATTAGATGGTGGTGTGTATTATGTAGGAGATTGTTGACCTAATGCTGGGCAAGAAGGTCGACTTTATCTAATCTTTGGACTATTAGGTTCAGATTGGCCTTAGGACTAGAGTCTGAATATTGATCTCATAGAATGATGGAAACATTGATGGATTATAGGTGGAAAAAATAAAATATTCTTTCATCTGCCTAGGTGGTTCTTAGAATTTCTAGCCATTTGATTATCATGTTTAACATGGATCAGTCATTCAATTTCAAAATTAGGTTCAACTAGGTCAGAAAAAATTATACCGTGCATGTATTAGTGCAAACCCTATTATGTGTGTTGTTGAGAATTTTTTTTTTTTTAAAGAAGAAGGAGGAGAAAAAGAAGAGAAAAAAAAGAAAGAGAAATATTTTAAAGGTGAGATCCTTAAGAAAAATCTTAGACCTAAAGACATAAGATGAGAAGAATTAGTTGTGGTTAAGTGTTAATTGCAATCAAGTTAGCTAATAGTTAAACCTAGACACCTACGGGTTTCTTACACCTAACAGTTTGATGTAGAGTGGCTTAGTCTAGATACAAATTAGGTTTGTTCTCACTTTTTTCAACTAGCCAGGTAAGAGGTGAGATCGTGAGGGTCCCCCCGTTGCTTGCCTTAGACACCAATTGAATTGGCCAGGTAAGCTAACGGAACCAATTAAATAACCACGAGTCCACTTAGGTAGAGCCTTTGTAACCTCTAGCCTTAGACACTAGTTTCAGGGGTGAGTTCGAACTTACTTTGCACTTGACTTCACCACTCTTCTCAAACTGAACTCAATTGATACTAGGGGCCAATGTCTACTTGATTTTAGTTAGGCTAGGGTTAATGTGGAATGCTGGTTGGTTGTTTTTGGGCTAAGAAAGGATGATGAAATTTCTACCTTATCTTGTTATGGGTGTTGCCCTTAAATTAATTTGAGATGAATATGCACAATCAATTTCAAACAAGGGGTTCTATGCAACTAAATTAGATGCATGAAACTAATAAAACTTGAAAGCTTACCTTGTCTCCAGCGATCACCAAAAATAAATCTACAATGATGAATGCTCTGAAAATTAAGTTTCTACTCTTGTCATGTAATTTTTATTAGGTTTATGTGGATAAATTTTAAGTTAATTAATTAAAAAAAAATAGTAATTAATACTAAAAAAAATCATTAAGGCTAGGGTTAGGATTGATCTCACCAACTTGGAAGCTTTCTATCTCCCTTTTTTTTTTGAATTTTTGAATTTTTTTATGCAAAATGATAAAAAAAATTAGTAAGCAATAGTCATAAGAAAATCAAAAAAATCAAACATTAAAATTGGTGCCTTCTCCGGCAACGGTGCCAAAAATTGATACGATCAAGATGCTGTCGTTAAGACGCCGTGATTATCAATCAAATTTTGACTTCAATAAAAATTAAAAATATGTAAAAAATAGTGAGTCAGATCGAATTTACAGAGAAAGCAGGATTTTGATTTGAAATCTTTGATTTTACAAAAAAAAAATAAAATTTTGGAGAAAGCAATTTAAGTCGGAAATAAAAATTAAAAGTGCGAAAAATAAATCGGGTACTAAGATCTACTAACTAGATCCTAGCATCTACTTACAATAAAAATAAATAATAAAAATTTAAAAAGCATAAAAATAAATTGGTACTAAGATTTACTAATTAGATCCTAGCATCTATGTGCAAAAAAAAAATAAAAGACAGGAATTTAAAGTGCAGGAAAATAAATTTTGCATTAATTGAAGTTGAAATTCAAGTACAAAGAATTTAAAAGGAATAATAAAATAAAATAAAAATAAAACTGTAACAAGGATCTGAAGTTGATCAGTCAAGCCTCATCGAAAAGATGGTTGATGACCTCTCCGTCTTCCGTCGTACTCTGTAGAGCGAACCGGCTTTTCTCCTTCTTTTCCTTGGATCCCTAAAGCTATTTTATTTTTTTTTCTATTTTTTTCTATACTTTCTACTCAATTTTTCTTGCTCTAAAAGCTTATTCCCAGACCCCCTATTTATAGATGAATTTTTCATAATTTTTTGGTAGGAAAAGGAGTCCTAAAACCCTTAGAAATCGTATTAATCTCCTTAGGAATATTCCTGACCGTCGGATTAGCTTCGGACTGTCCAGATCTGCTAAAAAATCAGAGTTATAATCCTTATCAGGGTCGGATCAAATGTCAGTCGTTGGATCTGGGTTCTGATGAAGTTCTGGCCATCGGATCATGCAAAAGAGTCTTATTCAAAGTTAGGAATGATAACAGCCATTGGATCACGTGATGGATTGCTTCTGGGCCGTCGGATCGTGCAAAAGAGTCTTATTCAAAGTCGGCAATGAGTCTGAACCGTCGGATCTAGGTCGGATTGAATCTCAGCCGTTGGATCGCACCCAAGATCTTATTCTCACTATGAACCGTGCCTGTGGACCACGTAACTATTCTTGTGAACCACATCCTGGCTCTGTGGACCGACCGACTGGTCCACCGTGCACCGGAGGTAATATTTTTTATTTTTTATGATATTTTAGCTCCATTTTTGCTCCGATTTTTACCTGAAAAATTAACAAAAATATGTATTAAATTTTTCAAAATTTTTTCTTCATTTTGGTGCTTAAATTACTTAATTAAATTAATATCTATTTTTTTATAAATATATCTAATTTTATATTTTTTTTAAAATTATTTTATTTTTTAGAAAAATTCAATAAATTCATGAAATTAGGATTTTTAAAAAGATTTTAGCACCATAAATTACCAAAAATACCTCCAATAAATACAAAAATATACTACTTATCAGTGATCCATCCTACTTGTTGACATCTAGTGCAGCTTTTACAGTATTTATGTATATATCCTTAAATAAATTAGGCCAATAGACTCCACATTGGAGAACTTTTGTGGCAGTTTTCTTAGATCCAAAGTGGCCACCACAGGCTTGGTCATGACAAAAAGATAAAATACTTTTGATCTCATGGTTTGGGATACATCTTCTAATGATTTGATCAGGACATTGTTTAAATAGATATGGATCATCTCAAATAAAATATTTTACTTGGGCAAAGAATTTGTGTTTGTCTTGAGTGGTCCAATAAGAGGGAATCCTATCAGTGGCTAAGTAATTGACAATATCAGCATACTATGATTCTTTGGTCACAGACATGAGTTGTTCATCAAAAAAAGACTCTTCTATTGATGGTTCATTAGAGGCTGCATCAGTCAATCAAGATAGATGATTAGCCACTACATTTTCGATTCCTTTCTTATCTCTGATTTTTAGGTTAAATTTCTGAAGAAGTAAAATCCATCGGATCAAACGTGCTTTTGCATCTTTCTTTGTTAAGAGATGTCTAATGGTTAAGTGATCAGTGTATACAATGACATGTGATCTAACCAAATAAGATCTAAATTTTTCAAGAGTAAAGACGATAGCCAAGAACTCTTTTTCAGTGGTTGAGTAGTTAAGCTGCGCATCATTAAGGATCCTACTAGCATAGTAAATAACTCACGATAACTTATCAATTCTTTGTTCTAAAATGGCTCCGATGACATGATCTGATGCATCACACATGAATTCGAAGGATTCAGTCCAATCGGGTGGGTGAATGATGGGTGCGGATGTCAATGCCTTTTTAAGATGCTCAAAAGAATTGAAGCAGTCAGAAGTGAAATCAAATTTGACGTCTTTGGCAAGAAGATTGATCAGTAGTCGAGCTATTTTGCTAAATTTTTTTATGAACCTCCTATAGAAGCCAGTATGTCCTAAGAATGAGTGAATTTTTTTGACTGATTTGGATGGTGAAAGATTTACAATCAGATCTACTTTGGCTTTATCCACTTCAATTCTCTTCTTTGAGATGACATGGCCAAGTACTATACCTTCTTTGACCATGAATTGATATTTTTTTCAATTAAGCACTCAGTGTTTCTCTTTATACCTTTCTAAGATCAGTCTTAGGTGATGTAGGCACTCAAAGAAGGTAGAGCCAAAGATGAAAAAATTATCCATGAATATTTTTAGAAATCTCTCGATCATATCAGTAAAGATGCTGACTATGCACCTTTGAAAAGTAGATGGAGCATTACATAAATCAAAGGATATGCATCTATAGGCAAAAGTTTCAAATAGACAGATAAATGTGGTCTTCTCTTGGTCCTTCAGTGCTATAGGAATCTGGTTATAGCCAGAATATCCATCAAGAAAATAATAGAACTCATGTCCGAGTAACCTTTCCAACATCTGGTCAATGAATGGTAGGAGAAAATGATCATTTCTTGTGGCTGCATTCAATTTTCTATAATCAATACAGACTCTCCATCCAGTTTGGACTCTAGTCGGTATTAACTCATTTGCTTCATTTTGGACCACTGTTACCCCTGACTTTTTAGGCACTATTTGAATTAGGCTAACCTATGAACTATCTGAAATGGGATAGATAATTTCATTGTCTAGTAACTTAAGAATCTCTTTCTTCACTATCTCCTTCATAGCTGGGTTAAGTCTCCTTTGGGACTCTCTAATTGGCTTGGCTTCCTCTCCTAAATGAATTTGATATTGGATAATTGAAGGGCTGATCTCTTTGATGTCAGCCATAGTCCAGCCTATGGCTTCCTTTTTCTCTCTGAGGATAGCTAAAAGTTTCTTCTCTTGAGTTTGATCTAGGTCTGATGCGATGATTATGGATAAGATTTTTGATGGATCTAGATATGCATATTTGAGGTGCTCAGGGAGTATTTTGAGTTCTAGTTTTTATGCTTCCTCAATCGACGGCTTATGTATTGGTTCATCCATCCTTACAAGTAGTTCGATAGGTGGTTGCCATTATGGATAAACTCTCTGATCACTAGATGAAAAAATTTCATAAGCTATTTCAAATTCTTGATTTGACTAGAGATTATAGTCAAAATCTTCTTCTTCTAGATCAATGGTCTCATAGATCTCATCCTGGATCAGGTTTACATCAATGAATTGGTTCCTTTTGTTTTCAAGATTGAAAATATTATGATCAATGGTCATGTTTCCAAATGAGAGCTTCATGAGTCCATTACGATAATTGATTAGGGTCTTGGTGGTTGCTAAAAATGGTCTTCCTAAGATTACTAGGATGTGATCTTTTGGATTAGACACTGGTTCAGTCTCGAGGATCATAAAATCCACAAGGTAAATAAAATTGCCAATCTTGATTAACACATCCTCCACAACTCCTTTAGGGACCCTCACTGATCGATCTGCCAATTGCAATATGATTTCTATAGGTTTTAATTCTCCTATCCTCAATTTTTCATAGATCGAATAAGGTAAGATGTTCACACTAACCCCTAAGTCTAATAAGATCCTATCAATGATGATTTTCCTAATGACACAAGAGATTATCAGAGACTCTGAATCTTTGTACTTAACAGGCATGTGGCTCGATAGATATGAGCTCACACTAGCCGCCAAGAAGGCTTTTTTGAGAATATTGGTGATCTTCTTCTTTGTGCATAGGTCTTTGAAGAATTTGACGTATGTAAAAATTTGTTGGATCATGTCTAGTAAAGAAATATTTATTTTTACTTGTTTAAATATTTCTAAGATTTGATCCATATGGGCTGAATGTCTGTTGGACCTAAGTCTATTTGGAAAAGGAGCTACAGGATTGGTGGGTGATGTCTTGACTTGCTTAAACCTTGAGGTAGATTTTATAAGTGGCTTGGGTGGTTTGTTAATCTCTGTTGACTCCTTAAACTTGCTTGACTGCTTAGACTCGATCTGATCAGTCACTTGCTCATGAGATGGTTTAGACAATGGGTCATCTTGATCTTCAGCTGTACTGACATGGTTGTCTACTTATTTTTCAGACCTTAAGGTGTGAATTGTATTTAATTGATTGATCTGGGCTCCTTGTTATGATCTTTGGTTGTTTTGAATTCTAGAATTAGCCTCGGATTGACTCGGTAGTTTATCTTTTTTTCTTTCACTCACAGCCATGGCTAATTGACCTAACTACATCTCCAAATGGACAATAGCCTGAGTGTTGGAAGTTAAAAGCTGGTCCATGGTCTGCATGGAGTTGTTTAGTGTAGTGTTGGTGTTAGCAGTCGATTTTGCTAGGATTTTTAGACTCTTTTCTAGCGAGTTAAGCCTTTGATCATTACTGAAATCTGATGGGTTATTTGATGATTGAGTGAATCTGGGGTTGGGCTAAGTGAAAGCAGGTCTATTAGAGTTGGATCCTTGTGATCAAAAAAAATTGAGGTGATTCCTCCATCCTGGATTGTACGTTAGTGCGTAAGGATCATTTGTGGGTCTTTGATAGGCTGCGCTCATCTGTGCTACTTTATTCTCGGTTGGACCCATCAAGAAAGGACATTCTTCCATTATGTGGTCTGTGGCATTACACCCATTGCAAGTAAATGTTGCAACTTGATTCACTTGGGTGTGTTCCTTGAGTTCTAGGGCCTCCATCCTACATATCAAAGATGCAAATTTAGCCTCTTTAGTTAGGAAAGGTTAAACTTGATATACACCCCCTCTTGAAGGTGTGAGTCTATCAGATTTTCTAGTAATCTCTCATTGTAGGCCCTTCTATAAGCTCTTTGTTCATGAATTGACCCTAACACATTGATTCTAATATGGTTCTAGAGTTTGGGTCTAGTCCTTCATAAATGATTTGGCACAGCCTCCAAGTTTCTATTCCATGATGTGGGCATTGACTCAAAAGGTTCTTAAAACAATCAAAGCACTTCTAAAAAGACTCACCGGATAATTGATAAAATTGATTAATTTCATTTATAAATTTGACAGTCTTATGGTGTGGAAAAATTTTTTTTAGGAACACTTTAACAAAATCCTCCCATGATGCTATGGATTGGTTAGGAAGACTGTATAACCACTTTTTGGTACTATCCTTGAGGACAAAGTTAATCAATCTAAGTTTTATAGTATCCTCAGTGAGCTGTTGAAGCTGCATTGTGGCACATACTTCCTCCAATTTTTTCATAAAAATATATGCATCTTCGATTTCGATGAATTTGAAAAGTATGTTTATGATCTGAGATTTAATTTTAAAATTGGTATCAATTTATGGCAGTCAGATACATGAGGATTAAGCTGATCCAATTGGGTAGCAAAGGTCTTTCAGTACCCAAGGTTCATATTTGGGTTCACCCATAGTGGGCTTAAGGTCTACTGGACTCGATGCAAAATTTGGATCTATTCTCACTAATCGACCAGATATCCTTGTCCAAGAAAAAATTTAAAACTTTTAATTATTTTTATAATTTTATTTTTTTAAAGAGAAGAGAAAAGAGAGATAGATGAGAAGAGAATTCTAAAGATGAAAACTTTAGGAGTCCTAAATTGAGAGATGATGAGAAGAGTGTTTTAATTAGGGTTAATGGTTGTAGGTTAGTAATCAAGTTATGTAGTCAATCCTAGCTAAGAGTAACCCTAGATCTAGACAGCTCCTAACTGCCAAGGTTTTCTTTGAGCACTCTAGGTAAAAGACTAGCCATTCAACTGGCCAAGTAAGTGCAAGGTTGATGGAGGTGCCTCCATTGCTTTTCTTAGACACCAACTGAGTTGGTCAGATAAGCGAACAGAACCAATCAAATAACCACCTTCCTTCAGGATGTAGTCTCTGAACTACTTTTTTAGACATTAGTCAAACTGACTAATCCTAATCCGATCCAACTCTTAGGATCCTTTGTCCTATTAAGCTCGAGAGTTCTTAGGGGCCTACATCTAATTGATTTTAGATTAAGATTTAGGTCAATACAGTATGTAGGATGATGGTTTGTGGATCAAGAAAGGGTGACGAAATCTTCACGTTATCTTGTTTAGGATTTGTGCTCTTAAGATATTTTATAGAATTATGTAATGCAAGAAGAAAAGGTGGCCAGATTTAGTAGTTAGTCAAGAGTAAATTAATTTATTTTATTTTTTAGATTTTGTGATTAAGTATTTAATTTCTTAAGTAAATTATGAGGTGTCAATATAGAGAATTTTTTTTTTTTGAAGAAAGTAAGTTTTACTAAGGAACTAAGCAAATTAGAAAGCAAATAAAAAGAAACTAAGAATAAGATTAAAAAAAATTAATAAAAAAATAATTTTGCCTAGATTTTTGATAATGGTGCCAAAATTTGATCACTGTCGTAGGTAATCAAGAATAAAAATTAACTCAAACTATATAGATAGAGTGAGTCGGGATCGTTTCCACATGGATCTAGGACGATTATTTTTTTTTTTTTTTTGAAGAAGAAGAAATAAAAGAGAATTGATTGTAGAAAAATTAAACAAAGAATAAAATAATAAGAATTCAATTATAAATATAAATTAATTTATGAAAAAAAATAAGTCAGAGAGATAACTCAGAAATTCTAAATTCACCATGTAAATTAGATTTATTTTCTTCTTCTTTTTTATGTTACAATATTAATTCTTGTGATTAAGATATTAGTATAGCTTATCTCTAAAGGATACGGACTATATCAATAGATCACGACACATCCTATTAGAGTATAAACTATCTAAATTCAATTACAAGATATAAAGTTTAATATAATATACCACGATCTATCTCTCCTAGGTATGTACCGTATCCAGTGATCATGGCAAGTCAATAGAGGGTATAGGCCGTGTAGTCCAGATCAATACCTCAGAAAAATAAAAATATATAAAATAAAAATATAATTTTATTGCATAAAAATTAAATACATGAAAGAAAATAAGAACCCATTTACAGACTTCATCGTATTCTCGGGTTGAAGGGATTTAGCCACGCATCAAGATCTCTAGCTCCATATTCTCCCACTCTTGGATCCGTAAACCTCTCTAATTTTTTTTCTAATTTTTTTTATATTTTTACTAATTTTTTCTCCTCCCTACTCTTATTTTCATATCTCATATTTATAGGTGAATTTTTTACCTTTTTCTAGTAGCAAAAAGAGTCCCAAAACCCTTAGAAATCGTATAAATCCCATAACATTAATTTCTGGCCATCGAATCTTCCTTGGACCACCCATATCTGCCCAGAAAATGTAGATCAAGTCCTTCTTACAGTCGAGAATGATAATAGCCATTGGATCAAGCATTTGATTGAATTCTGGCTGTTGGATCGTGCACTGGGTCTCTTCTTTGCTTAGTTTTCCACCAGCAACAAATGTGGACTATTGGATCTTGTTCTAGATTAATTCGAACCGTCGGATCGCACACTGAGAGTGGGCCACCACCACTGGATATGGTAAGGTGTGATCTCAACCATCCAATCACATATCTGGATTAATCTCCATCATCCGATCGTGTAAAAATGCTTTCGCCCATCGTAGACCACGCCAAAGATCGCGAATCACTCCCATGGATCGTGCCATTGAATCCGTGGACCGAGTAGTCGGTCCACCATGCATCGAAGGCTATTTTAAATTTTTTTAGGATATTTTGAGTTGATTTTTGCTCTAATTTTTGTCTGAAAAATAAAAAAAAATATGGATTGAATTTTTTAATAATTTTTTATCATTTTGGTGCTTAAATTATATACTTAAATCAATATTTATTTTTCATAAATATACTCTAATTTTATATTTTTTTAAAATTATCTATTTTTGCAAGAAAAACTAATTTATTTATGAAATTAGATTTTTTAGCAGATGTTAGCACCATAAATTATCAAAAATATTTTTAATAAATGTAAAATTATATCACTTATCAACTCATAACCTCTATGCATACTTCATCATGTCCAGAACATCCCACACAAGGCTCAAAGAGTCAAGTTAGAAAATAAACCAAAATATAAATTTATATACACAAGGCACTATGATGATCTCAGGTCTAATGATCACTTATATTACTTTCATTAGAGAACAATCAGCTGACATGCGTATAAGGCTCCATCAGATATTCTCTTATTTGATCAATTCAGTGAACTTATTCTCTAATGAACACCCATATCCTCGTATTAGTGTTACCATATAGGTGATTGCGAGATCAACCATCCTTTCCGTCGAGCATACATAGGATATACCAGTCTTACCGATATCATTGATCTCTGATTCAATGATTCTTCGATTAAAAATATTTTAGATTAAAGCTATCAAGGATTTAGGATTTACTGACATGATCTCATCATAATTCTAAACTATTGCCCTAATCTCTGAGATTCATTATAATCTTAAACAAGTATTAAGATATAGCATATAATGAAATACAATATCTCATAATATTAATAATTAATATCAAATATATGAATTTGGAAGATAAAATATAGAAAAATATCCCATCTCATCATACATGCGATTGGCTTATAGGACATTATTCTTTCAATATGATCCAAATTTGATATACAATTAAAAGCCTCACACATAGCACACAAGGAGATCTTTTCAACCGAACTAAGACTCCTGAGAGGATCTAGATAAGAAAATCTAGGGGCAGCTCTCCTCTCAATTTGGGACTCTAAGAGTCCAACCCTAGATGGATCATGACTCCTTTGAAAGAAAAATGGATAGTTCAAAGCATGTATTTTTAAAATTTTACAGTGAAATAATAAAAGATTAAATATTTTAATCTTCTAAATATATCTTAAATCAGATCTAAACTACCATTAAGGATCTATGACATAAAAAATTTATATATAAAATTTAATAAAAAATAAAAAATACATCGATCACATCAATGCCCTGAATCTGATCTAACTTTTAGATTATGTCGGTAGAGTTTCGAACTCATCACCTTTACACGGATCGATGATCTCCACTGCTGGCAAGCATGGTATAAAGCTTTTACTGATGTCGAGCAGCTGCATAGATCGTCCGATCTCTACAGATCATCCACTCGAAGCTCTGATCAGATCTTCCTTCGCAGGAGTGTTAGCTCGCGTCGAAGGCTTTGGATGGCTGATCCAAGCTCAATTCTTTGGATCTCTTAGACTTCTCTGAATCAAAAGATGAAGCTTTACGAGGAGGTGGTGGTGTGGAAGATTGGACAAGACTCACTCTTATATTTTTTTCTCACAAAACCTAGAAATAAAACCCTAGAATCCACAGCTCATGCCCGAGAGGAAGAACACTTCCTCTGTTTCTCATGCACGGAAGCCCAACCCACTCTCAACTTTTTACGTTCCCTCTCTCAGGTTCTCACTCTAAAAATCACTTCTAATCTCACACAAAACTGATCTCCTTTTAAGGTTGGCATCCCATGGAAGATAAGGATAAGAATAAGATAGTTTCGGTTCAAATTTAAGTGTTGGTTGATCCTTATAACCAATTCAAATTAAATTTGAATTAAATTTTAAACAAAACTTTATTTTTATCTTATAAACTCAGAGAGGAGTCAACCAACATCAGTATGGTGCAAAAAAATCACATGCAAAAATATTTTATGCATGAAGAAATGTGATGGCGTGAAGAGGAGAGTCCAACTCAATTTAAACTCTAGATTTTCATTCAAATTCAAACTAATTTAAACTCAAATTTAAACCAACTAATTTCTAATTTAAAAAGACTCAGATGAGGATATGAAAAAAACTTTTAGGCATAAGAAAAAATTATATAAAATATTTCTCACATGAAGAATAAGAGGACACAGATGAAGGAGGTGCAAGGGATTAGAATTCAAATTATTTTTCTCATCCAATTAGATTCTTAACCCAACCAAATTAGGTTAAATCCAATTGGACTATTAAATCTAATCTAATTAGATAGCAAATAGTTTTAATCAAATTTTAATCAAATCAAAAATTAATCGAGCTCAAGTCCTGATCATATCAAAAATCGAACACCCTTAGCGATTAGGTCATCTCATAACCTAATCGGGTCAAACCAAGTTGAATCCAATTTAATTAGATTCGATCCAAATCTCAATGCTCAATCAAATTGAGTTAATTAATAATCTAATTACTAATCAATCCTCTCATAATTTATCAATAATTAGCAAATTAATTTATTACAACTTTTGTACAGGGTTAATCATCAATCGAATTGACTGTTTTATCCTAAAATGATTCTTAATCATTGATCAGCCATATGATCAGTCAGAAACTTCTTTTGAGTGTGACCCCATAGATTCAAACCTAAGTCAATAGTATAAGAACAATCTCTCTATACCAATCAAAGTAACCATCTAGCAATGATACCCGACGTCCGGATAGATCGAAAGATTGTAAAGCATTATTCAAGAACCTATTAGCATATGGTTATCGTATAATTTATTCTTTTGACCCAAATGCTCAAGATGACCTAGAGTTTAACTGCCAACCCTGATATGGTCATCCATATTATATTTCAATTTTTAAAATCTATCACATAGATTACTCCGGCCAAGGTTTTACTGAATTAAAACACATTGATACATTAACTCCTTATTCAGAGGGATCAATTTCATCTTGACTCATACATCGACTTCACAAGTACTTGACTATATCCAGAAATCTTTCATCACTAAATTAAAAATTTAGGTAGTCCGACATCAAAGCATAGTGAATTGCTTGCAAGTCACCGTGGTGATCTCAGGTCGGAGGGACACTTATACCCATATCCTTTGCGAGCTACTCTTGGCAGTAGAGTGCTCAGCAATTGATCACGTTCAGTGAGATGTACTCCTATGTCTCACTTGCATACCATGCTAGTGTCTCCACACTCTTTGGTTAAAAGGACAATCAACATACATATCACACAATAACCTATACTTGATATAACTATCATCCTAATAATAGTATATCATTTGGTCATGAACTTAAGGTTTAAGGACTAAACAATATATCCTCCTATATCAGAATAAATAGTCCTAAGGACTTCATCACATAACAAGAGTTCAAAATGAGATATACACAGTGATGAAAAAATTAAATAATATTTATTAATTCAATAATTCATATATAATTACAATGATAAGCACAACTGTCAACAGACTGATAATTGACTTTGTACATAATTTCTATCAACTTTCACTTGAACTAAAGCCAATCAGTATAGTATCGTATACCCATCTTTGATTTATAGTCTTCGAACTCCTTAACATCGAGGGCTTTAGTAAATGGATCAGCTAGGTTCTCCTTACCGTCGATCTTTTAAAGCTCGACGTCATCTCAATCCATAATCTCTCGGACCAGATGGTAGCGACGCAGAATGTCCTTGGTCTACTGATATGACTTTGGTTCCTTCGATTGAGCAATGGAACTAGTAATGTCGCAGTACAACAAGATGGGGCCATCAAGGGAGGGTGCCACTTCGAGCTCGTTGATAAACTTTCGTAACCACACAACTTTCTTCGCAGTATCAGATACCGCGATATATTCTGCCTCACAAGTAGAGTTTGCCACAGTGTGCTGTTTGAAACTTTTTCAGTAGATTGCTCCACCGTTCATAGTATAAATATATCCTGACACGCTCTTGCTGCCATCATGATCTGATTGAAAATTGAAGTATGTAAACCCCATAAGTTTTAAGTCAGATTCTCCATGGATAAGCCACAAATTCTTAATATTTCTCAAATACTTAAGGATGATCTTTACGATCTTCCAGTGATTCTCACTTGGATCGGACTGGTATCTACTCACTACTCCTAATGAGTATGCCACGTCCGATCGCATACATGTCATGACGTACATAATAGATTCTACTGTCGAAGTATATAAAATTCTACTCATATGCTCTCTCTCTTGAGGAGTTATCGGACAATCACTCTTTGAGAGAGAAACTTCTTGGCCTATCGAAAGATAGTCTTTCTTAAAATTCTACATGCTGAACTTTTTCAGTACAGTATCAATGTACGTCGAATGGGATAATCCAAGCAACCTTTTAGATCTATCTTTATAAATCTTCATTCTAAGGATGAAGGATGCTTCTCCCAAGTCTTTCATGGAGAGCTGTGATGACAATCAAATTTTTATTTTCTATAATATAAGGATGTTATTCCCGATTAAGAGAATATCATCGATATATAAAATAAAAAATACTACCACAGAGTTATTAATCCATTTGTATATGCAGGGTTCCTCTCCATTCTTAATGAAGCCATATGTTCTGATCACTTCATCAAAACGTATATTCCAACTCTGAGATGCTTGCTTAAGTTCATAGATGCACCTTTGAAGCTTGCACACTTTAGACTCATCTGTGGATATGAAACCTTCAGATTATATCATATACATCTCTTCTTCTAGCTCTCCATTTAGGAACACTGTTTTCACATCCATTTGTCAGATTTCATGGTCCAGATGTGCTGCTATCATAAGCATAATCCGAATAGACTTGAGCATTGCCACAGAAGAAAATATGTCATCATAGTCCATACCATAATACTAATTGTAACCCTTGGCAATCAGACGGGCTTTATAGGTCTCCACCTTCCCATCTGCACCCTTCTTCTTTTTGAAGATCCACTTACACCCTATGAATTTTATCTCTTCAGGTGGGTCAACTAATATCCATACATTGTTGATTTTCATGAACTCCATTTCAAATTTCATGGCTTCTAGCTACTTATCAGAGTCAGACCTCTGCATCGCATCCATATAAATGATTAGATTCTCATTGTTCTCATGGAGTTCAATTGGATCTCTATCTTGAACTAAGAAACTATAATATCTATCCAGTTGACGCAGTACTCTACCAGATCTTCTTAAAGATATTTCTACAATAGATTTCTGATTTGATCTAATCAAGTCTGACTCTATGGGTTTACTAGATTGTGTCAGTTTTTTTACCGATCAAACTTCATCAAGTTCAATCTTTGAGCCATTAGTTCCTTCATCAAGAAACTTCTTTTCTAAAAAGACTGTCCTATTGCTGATGAACACCTTCTGTTCGTCAGCAAGGTAGAAGTAATATCCCTTGATCTCTTTTGGGTACCCTACAAATGGATATTTATTAGACCTAGGTCCAAACTTGTTAGTTTTTAAATGTTTGACATAAGTTGGACATCCCCAAATCCTAAGGTGAGAGAGTGCTGGCTTATGCCCTGTCCACATCTCATGTGGTATTTTACTTACAGATTTATCCAAAATTTTATTTAAAATATAACAAACTGACTTGAGTGCATATCTCCAAAAAGAAATTGACAGACTTGCAAAGTCCATCATGGACCGAACTATGTCTAACAGGGTTCGATTCCTCCTTTCTGATATACTATTATGCTATGGTGTTTTAGGAGGGATCCATTATGAAAGAATCTCATTCTCTTCTAAGTATGTCAGAAACTCACTAGAGAGATATTCTCCTCTTCGGTTGGATCGAAGAGTTTTAATACTCCTTTTAGTTTGTTTCTCTACTTTATTATGAAATCGTTTGAACATTTCAAATGATTCTGACTTATGTGTCATTAAGTAGACATACCCATACCTTGATAGGTCATCTATAAATATAATAAAATAATAATATCCACCTCTGACACTAGTGTTCATTGGTCTACATACATCAGTATGTATCAGACCTAGAACTTCACTGGCTCGCTCACCTTTTTCAGTAAAAGATGATTTGGTTATTTTTCCAAGAATATAGGACTCACAGGTTAGGAGTGATTCACAATCACTGACTTCGAAGATTTTCTCTTGTGTCAATCTGTTTATTCTGTTCTTGTTAATATGATCTAACCTACCATGCCAAAGGTAGATATCAAAAACATCACTAATTCTAGGACATTTGTTGGATGTGTATATTATACTAATAGATTGTGATAATATATAAATACCATTATTCGACTGTCTATTCATCACATTAACATCATTCATAATGATATTAAAATTATTTTTTTTATTAAAATTTTATAATCGTACATGGCCAAAAGGCCTATAGAAATAATATTCAGTAAAAAAAAAGAATAAAAGTGACATTCACTTAGAACAATTACATTAGACTTGAATATAAGCTTAATAGTCCCTAACACTAGAACTGAAACTGGTCTTCTATCTCCAATATTAAAAAATCTTTCACCTTCTTCAAATCTTCTATTGACCTGTAGAGCCTGCAATGAATTGCAAATATTAAAAGAGCTTTCGGTATCTAATACCTAGATAGTAGAATCATAAATTAAAAAATTACAAGGTGTTATTATATAATTATCTTGTCCAGCAACAACTTACTTCTTTCTCGATCTGTTCGGATCCAAGGAGGCAATGTATTAAGGACAATTCTTTTTTCAGTGCCCTTGCTTCTTGCTATAGAAGTATTCTACCTAACTCTGGTCAAACTTAGATTTTTTGGTCTGACTGGGCTTTGGTGCCCCAGCACTTTACATCTTTTTCTTATTTTTCTTATTCTTCTTTCCTTTCTTAAAAGGTCGACGTCTAGAAGAAGACCCTCCCATAACATTCACTGTCTCTTTTTGGAGCTGATGATCCTTCTCAAAATTTTACAGCAACCTCAGCAAACCGTGGTAGTTAACTACAGGCCTTGTCATTCAAAAATGAGTAAGAAAAAGGAGGTAGGACTTGGACAAAGAGTTCAGAATAGCATCTTTCTCCAATTGCTCATACAGGAGAAAGTCGAGCTTGCTTAGGTGCTCAATTATCTTGATCATGTACAATACATAATCAGTGACTGATGCTCCTTCCCTCATTCGAGCGTTAAAGATGGCAAACTAGTCTTGTACCTCTCAACATTATCGGGTATGCCAAAAGACTCGTTCAATATTTGTAACATGTCCTGTGGCTGAGCATTCTTAAAACGACGGCTAAACTCATTATTCATTGCCACCAGCATAATACAACGAACCGTAGTCCAATCATTAAGCCACTTCTGATAAGTGTCTCTGATCGAGCTACGTGCGTTTGGAGTTGGCTCCTCGGGTGTCGGATCAGTTAACACATACAAGATCCGTTCGTGCTCCAAAATAATTTTGAACTTTCGATACCAGCTATCAAAATTTAATCCCATCAATTTATCACTATCTAATAGTAATCGGAGTGACAAGGTGGTGGCCATAACTGTAAAAAAAAATCAAAACCTAATTAGTATATGAATTGATTAAGCCTAAAGATATGAATTTTAGTCTAAAATTTTTTTCACTATTTTATTCAAATTGATAGCCTCTACCTTCAATTCGAAGAATTACACTAATTCTTTAGTGGGTACTAGAACCCACATGGACTGCACATGGGCCCGAGTGTGGCTCGACCAACCTTTGTGTACCCATCGGTAGGTTCTTAACCAATTGTTTCACCAAATAATTTTTAGTATTCAATTTTGCCCTAGACACCTCTTCAGCAGGCATGTGGCACCTCCACTGAAAATTCTGGTTAGGTCCAACCATTAACATGCTAAAATTTAGTGTATCTAACAAATAAGTGACCAGATTCGAGTGTAGCTCAGCCAACCTGACCATCATCATAAAGATATAACTAAAATAATATATTATGAATGATAATTTTGACAGCCAGATGAGCACCAGACGTGTGGCACCTCCAATAATCATCTAAATCATTGGACTTATTATCACCCAACTTAATGGGAGGCTATGATCTAATTATCACTATAACTATTTCATTTTAGGAACCTAACAATTTTAGAGAATTTAATTAGTTGAATTGAGAGATAAGAAAAGATTTAACCTATTAATCTTAATCCTTCCACTGACTTCACCAAGTCAGATTAAAGAAGATTAGGTAAAAACTAGTAGTCTAGCCAACCAGCTATAAATTCTTCCACTGACTTCATCAAATCATGAAGAGGACTCAAGATAAGTCGAGCTAGGGGTACCTAAATCAGTCACACTGATTTTTTAGTTAGCATGAATCAACTCCAATCATTAAGTGATCTAATCAAAACATGATTCACCATGTTGGCCAGGTAAGTGAGATCGATGGGAGGGATATACCATTAACTCGATATAGACTCAATCTATGCGAGTAGCTCCTAATCAATGACCATCAATCAAAGCTGCCATACTTACCTTAGACACCAACTAGTTAGTCATTTTTAATTTGATCAACTTATGGATTTGGATTCGACCATGGAGCTACGATCAAAATCTATATTGGTCTAATCAAAGATATGGACTTGACTAACTACATCTATTGAAATTGATCAAGAAAAAAAATTAACCCAATCAGAATTAATTTTTAATTAGATTTGATCAATTACTAACATGGTCCATTATCCATGATTTCTAACCCTAGGTCTAATCCAGTTAAATGGACTTGACTCGAGCTAACCCATTAACCTATGAGTTATAAAATTAATGTCTTAGATCTTTGATTCTCAAATCTATATCGCTTAATTCTTAATTTTGGACTGATATGGGTTCGGGTTCGATGTTTGAAAATAGTTTTTAATTTTATAAAATATTTTTACAATCAATCATCTAATGATCAAGACTCTAATTTCAAATCTAACATATATTATTTCAGATCTAAAATAAAATTTTAAAATTTTTTTTATTATTCATCATCATAGAAAAGACTGCACAGCACCCCTACATGCCATAGGAGATTCCATTGAATGGATAAATAGGATAGTAAAATCCTAATTCTCCTATGATCGAACAGCTATGAGGATCTATCCAATTAGATTACTATATTACTCAGATTTAAAATTAACTATTTAGATCTAATCTAAATAATAAAAATCAAATTATATGCAAAAAATTTATGTCATAAGAAATCTTGCTCTGATACCATCTAAAGAAAAAATGGATAGCTCAAAGCATGTATTTTTAAAATTTTACAGTAAAATAATAAAAAATTAAATATTTTAATCTTCTAAACATATTTTAGATTAGATCTAAACTATCATTAAGAATCTATGACATAAAAAAATTATATATAAAATTTAATAAAAAATAAAAAACTGCATCGATTACATCGATGTCCTGAATCTGATCTAACTTTTAGATTATGTCGGTAGAGTTCAGAACTCATCATCTTTTCATGAGTCGATGATCTCCACTGCTGATAAGCATGGTACAAAGCTCTCACTGATGTCGAGTAGCCGTACAAGTCATCCGACCTCTACAGATCATCCACTCGAAGCTCTGATCGGATCTTCCTTCGTGAGAGTGCTAGCTCGCATCGAAGGCTCTAGATGGCTGATCCAGCTTCTTTTTTTAGATCTCTCAGACTTCTTTAGATCAAAAGATGAAGCTTTACAAGGAGATGGTAGTGTGAAAGATTGGACAAGATTCACTCTTGTATTTTTTTTTCTCACAAAACCTAGAGATGAAACCCTAGAATCTACAGCTCATGCCTGAGGGGAAGAACACTTTCTCTGTTTCTCACGCACGAAAGTCCAACCAACTCTCAACTTTTTATGTTCCCTCTATTGAGTTTCTCATACCAAAAATTACTTCTAATCTCACACAAAATTAATCTCCTTTTAAGGTTGGCATCCTATGGAAGATAAGGATAAGAATAAGGTAGTTTCAATTCAAATTTAAGTGTTGGTTGATCCTTATCACCAATTCAAATCAAATTTGAATTAAATTTTGAATCAAACTTTATATTTATCTTATAAACTCAGAGAGAGGTTGATCAATATCAGAATAGTGCAAAAAATCTCACGCAAAAATACTTTATGCGTGGAGAAATATGGTGGCGTGAAGAGGAGAGTCTAACTCAATTTGGACTCTAGATTTTCATTCAAATTCAAATTAATTTAAACTCAAATTTAAATCAACTAATTTTTAATTCAAAAAAACTCAGATGAAGATGTGGGAAAGACTTTTGGATATAAAAAAAATTATGTAAAATATTTCTCACGTGAAGAATAACAGCGCACAGATAAAGGAGGTGCAAGGGATTCGAATTTGAATTATTTTTTTCATCCAATTAGATTTTTAACCCAACCAAATTAGGTTAAATCCAATTGGACTATTAAACTTAATCTAATTAGATAGTAAATAGTTTTGATCAAATTTTAATCAAATCAAAAATTAATCGAGCTCAAGTCCTGATCATATCAGGAATCGAATATCTTTAGCGATTAGGCATCTCATAACCTAATTGAGTCAAACCAAATTGAATCCAATTCAATTAGATTCGATCTAAATCTCAATGCTTAATCAAATTGAGTTAATTAGCAATCTAATTACTAATCAATTTTCTCATAATTCATCAACAATTAGCGAATTGATTTATTATAACTTTTACACAGGGTTAATCATCAATCGAATTGACTGTTTTATCTTGAAATAATTCTTAATCGTTGATCAACCATATGATTAGTCAAAAAAATTTTTTGAGTGTGATCCTGTAGGTTCGAACCTAAGCCGGTAGTATGGGAACAATCTTCCTATACCAATGAAAGTGACCATCTAGCAATGATACCCGACGTCCGGATAGGTCGAATGATTACAAAGCATCATTCAAGAATTTATTGACATATGGTTACCGTATAATTCATCCCTTTGATCCAAATACTCAAAGTGATCTAAGATTTAACTACCAACCCTGATATGGTCATCCATATTGTATTTTAATTTTTAAAATCTATCACATGGACTATCCCGACCAAGATTTTACAGAATTGAAATACTAATATATTAACTCCTACTTATTCGGAGGGATCAATTCCATCTTGACTCACACACTAACTTTGCAAGCACTTGACTATGCCTAGAAACCTTTTATCATTGAATTAGAAATTCAAGTAGTCCGGCACCAAAGCATAGTGAGTTGCTTGTAAGTCATCATAGTGATCTCAGGTCAGAGGGACACTTATACCCATATCTTTCGTGAGCTACACTTGATAACAGAGTGCTCAGCAATTGATCACGTTTAGTGAGATATACTCCTACGTCTCACTTACATGCCATGCTAGTATCTCTATACTCTTTGGTTAAGAGGACAACCAACGTATATGGCATACAACAATCTATACTTGATATAGCTATTGTCCTAATAATAGTATATCATTTGGTCATAAACTTAAGGTTTAAGGACTAAACGATATATCCTCCTATATCGAATCAAATAATCCTAAAGACTTCATCACATAACAGGAGTTCAAAATGAGATGTACACAGTGATGAAAAAATTAAATAATATTTATTAATTTAATAATTAATATATAATTATAATGATAAGCACAACCATTAAAAGACTGACGATTGATTTTGGGACATAATTCTCAATATCCTCTGGTATAAAAACTGAGAATAGGACCTAAGTATGCACCACTCATTCACATATCTATTCCACTATTCTGTTATTCTTTTCTTCAAGCCTTCTTCTACTTTTCTGTCCCCCAAAGCCTTATATGACATAAGTATTAAAGTATCCCCAGCCAAATCAGTTCTATCTACCTTCGATCTCCATCTTTCTTTTTTTATGCAGATCAAAGCTTTTCCTCCAAAAATAGGTCAACTAGCAACTACCTGATCTTCATCAATCTTAATTCAAGTTTTGATCGAACACTAAGGAATGTACAATGTAGGCTATGGTAAAACTATCAAGTTCAAAAATGCTAAAAGAAATAGGAGGCCTTAAAACAATTGACACAAAGCATCAAGACCGCTAATTATAAAAAAAAAAAAGAAAAAAAAATAAAAAAACATATGGATGAGCAATTGAAGGGATTTTTGGTCATCATGATTATCATCATCAATCAGTCAAGCCCTTGGATGATTGCATCCCAAAGCATTTTTTTGACCAAATGTAGTCACTACGAAGGCCACACTTTGAGCAACAACAAAGAAACTACCTAGACGTATTAATTATTATAATGCTCTGAAACGTGATTCCTAATTCTGTGAATGCCCTTGCATGTTTGAATATAAGCAAGAAGATAAATTAGTTGCTTTGCAAGTCAATTTAATGAACAGCTACAATAGCTTCTAATTATGAAGCTATCTCCCGCCTACGCCGTGCATAACCATCAGGTCATTTCAAGCCAACTTTTACTTACTAAAGGAACATGTTACTCTAAGATGATCATATATATATCATAAGCAGATAGCAACCCTATGTACACATCAATTGTATATAAATCATCCAATGAAAATAAGTTGATTAGCATTGAAGGCTTGACGTTGAGTTCACTGAATGCATTCTTTATTTTATTTATACATCAGATGCCGCGAGGCTAGGTGTAAAAATAATCAATCATTTTTAAGGCATCCTTTCACCTTCCACATGATGTGGTCTCCCTATCCATACTCCGAATTTTTTCGGCTACGTGTCTTATTTCATGATTCACACCTGTCGAGTATCCACACGTAAAACAGCTAAAGCTAGATCTCGACCAACGCAAGTGGATGATTCCGGCGGGGCCCACAGCAAATCCGACGTGGAAACGAGCAGGTATACGTGCGTGGTGGAGCTTGTTCCCAGGATAACAGCAACATTGCCCATCACGTCCTCTGCCAGCTTTTTGTCCATGGTAATTGTAGATTCTCAAGTATCTAAACTAATGGACTTCACGGACACGTGTCCTTATCTACACGTCACCCTTGCCCGTGGCGGCGTGCATGTGTCAACCTCACCATACCGCGTGGAGATCGGACGGTCGGCGAGCCTCAGTTTATCCGAACGACCAGGGAGGACTGAGACTTGGCTCACTCGTCGGTGCGGTGGGCCTGGCATTGGGTCCCCGGAAAAGAACTCCCTTGGTGGCCTTTCCAAAGGGCGCCACGCGTGTAACTGCCACGGGCCCGCAGCACGGCGAGGTGGCTCCCCCGCGTTGTCCCACCTTGCTCTCGTCGCCATCCGGCTCCGTTTCCAGGGCGCTATGTCGGACAGGAAACTACGAGGTGGTTTCCTTTGTGCCCGAGCTGGACCGTCCATTTGGCCTTTTGGGCGGTCAAAGATGGAACTGTGGTGCATGGTATCGAGTGGGGACCACCTGATTTGTTCAGGGATTCCGGGAACTACCTCTGGGAACTCACGTGGTAACAAGGACCCGTTGGGAACAACCAGACTAAAATGAAGTCGCGTGATCGGCTGCTGTTATTCCAAAATTTGTAAAACAAAACCAAACAAAAATCGCTTTTAGATAAACGGATAATTGGATGAGGATCAGAACACTCAGAATTTGGGTATATATATATATATATATATATATATATATAATTTTTATTTTATATATATATATAAATTTTTAAATAATTTTTAAATAATTTTAATATATATATATATATATATTAAAAATTATTTAAAATGCATCACCTATAAAGATGCTTAAAATGAAAAAGAATCTTTGAAATTGTTGGGAGAAATTTTGTACGGATCGATGATATGAAGAAGCCCAAGGCCTAAGATGTCCAAGTCTCTGAAACTTCATCGGGAACCTTCTCGTAGATCTCTATACTGTTAGGACAGAGCTCACGAATCTCAACACCCCAGAACCTACACTGAAAGGTGGAAGGTTCAGTGTTGCCTTCAAGTGAGAAGCTGGAAAGATCAAGTCTTGAAAATGCCATCCTGATTCAATTCTTGCATGTCCAAAAGCCGGTCGGGTAACCGACATCAAATATACGTCGAACTACATCATCCGAGGATGCAGGGTCAACCGGTCTTTGTCCGACCAAGCTTTGAGATCATGTGGCCACTGGCCGACTTTTCCTCTACCTGTATTCGGCAGCCATATTTCTATTCTCCGAGTGCTCAAGTCTGGAGATTTTTTTTCAAGCAACATGAAACTCTTTCTGGAGCTGCGCCACATGATCGGTGAAATGCTACCTAACTTCTTTAGCGATAGTCTCTGACAATTCTAGTGCCGAGATTTCCCCTGAGCTAAACGGAGCTGGTTGCGATAGTGGAGTTGTTTGGCAACGGCATCTCAAGTGGCTTCTTCGACAAGTCTCGACAACATTGCAGATTTAGCGGTCAGTCGAGCCTTCTCCGTGGAATGCATCTTATCATTCTGACAAATGATCGATCTTAACCATGTGATTTCCACCGAAGCCTCGCCAAGTGCTTTCTTGATCTTTGATAGCTCTTTCTTCCGGATGGTAGCTTTCCTATTTAACTCTTTAACTTTTTTTTCAAGATCACTTATGCGGGACCTAATCCGTACAACAGAAGCCATTGGTAAAGGCTCGGCAATAGGAACTGAAGAGATATAGCCACCAAAGACATGCTAGCATGATGGAACAAACATATAAAGAACAGCATAAATTTAGAAAGGAGCAAAATTTTATTTCATTGATAAAAACTTTTTTATAGAAACAAAAAGAAAGAAAAAGTACAAATATAAGGCATTTCATCTTCCAACCTCATCTTGAAAATCAAGAGAGCATGGTGCAGCTCCTGATGGACCCAAGGGCGCTTCAGTTGAAGGGTTCCCTTCAGCTTCATCTTGCCCCTTATCCTCATCTAAGAAGGAAAGATCAACCTTAGGGAGCTGAGCAACAACTCGATGGTGGCAGTCCTCATATCTAATCTCATGCCCCACATTAAAGGCCTCTTGACTGAACACAATCTTGGCATCATGAAATTCCTCCAACACCTTAAAGTTCTCAACCGCCTGAGCCTTCTCCTATGTGAAATCTGTCGAAGTCTTGAAAGCCTCCACTGTCGATTGATAGGCCTCAGCAATTCGCCCCTCAATCTCCTGCTTAGCATCGGTAACCCGGTCCTTAGCCATTTTCTCAATCTTTGCAATCTTGGCAATGGCCTCCTGTAGCTCCTCCTCCTTCCGAGCAACATCGACGTTATAGCTTTATTCAATGCCTCTCTCAAGTACTCAACCTCCTCCCTGACTGCCTCGGTTTGCGCATGCACCTCCACGGTGGTGGACTCGGCCTATTGAAGTAGATCCCTCATCATCTTCACTCTGTGTGTGCGGTTCAGAAGGACAACCAAAAAAATGAAGCATCTGCACAAAAGATATATCAAGGAAGTAAAAGAAGAGGGAAGGAGATGAAGAAGAGAGATGAAATAAAAAAATAAAAAAAAGAGCAAAGGAAGCACCTGATACATGGTAGTCGCAGAATATTGCTGCAGGTCATTAAAATCCATGCTATTGATCCCCCTCAGCTCCGTGGGAAGGATTGTTCTCTCAATCAGCTCTCTAACGACCTTCCAATCATCGAAAGTCGTGTCCTCAGGGATTGAAGGAAGGTAAGTTTCCAGATCAACCTGATCTTCTAGGGGAGACAGTATGCTTATGCCAGCTACTGGAGAAGGTCGAACCCCATCTCTACATGGGGATGCAGGAAGGGTCAGAGCATGAGTCATAGATGGCTGAGATGCTTGCACCTGAGTAGTAGGGATGGGGGCTACATCCGATGGAGATGGGCCTGAGGGGGCAGGGGTCACCACCATGTTGGTGGCCTCGACCACTGAGGCCTGCTCGACCAAAATTTCTTTTCAACTGATTGCGGTGACGTTTGGCTTTTTTGAGGTACCTTCTGATGCCCAAGCCTTCCTCTTTTTGGAAGGTTTTGCTTCATCTTGGCAAAATCCTCAGACCTCATGTCTACAATTATCAAAACATAGTAGGAGACAGAAAAGGAAAGAAATAAGAAAAATGAATGGCTACACTACTCATCCCTGGGGTCGGCTTGACTAAGCCCTGCATTATAAAGGACTTCATCAGACAACAACTCATCAATGGAGGAAATTTTGAAATTCCTAAGGATGTTAAAATGATCCTCTTTCTCGGTCCCTAATTTTGAAATTTGGAATACTGAAGCTTCTGGCGGACCCTAACTCGATAAGTTTCAATCATCAACCGAGGAGCTTAAAACAAATAGAAATCACTCCTTCCATCCATAAATAGAGGAAGGAGCACCCTTTATTAGAGGAGAGACCCCTTTTCTGGAAAGAGATGTACCACCAGTATGTCCTTAGCATAAGGATGCTTCTTGATGATGAAGAAGAAACAAAAAAGAGAGATAGATGGTTGAACATTGGCTAAAATGTAGATGACCAAAAAATCTACTATGAATTTAAAGGAATTTGGGACAACCGCATAGAGGGAAAGGCCATAGGAGCGGAGGATGTCAAGGATGAGAGGGGGAATAGGGAATCTCAAGCCCACTTGGAGTACTTCTTCATACACATCGAGCCGACCAGGAGGCAGATTATTCACCCAATCACTGATCCTAGAAAGTTCTAAGTCAAACTCTGGGAGGACTCCATACCAAATCCATATCCGACTCAAGTTGTTCGAGTTTAGTATGGTGCCAAAAGTGTCGAGTCCAACCTCACTCCATTCTCGATTGGATTTTTAGGATTCACCATTGGAGAAAATTGGTCTCCCATAGAATTATCGAAACCTGCCATTTAAATCAAAGTGAAGAAGCTTAAAAAGCAGTCTAGAAAAAGGGAAAGAAAGAAGGGGGAAACAGATGGACGAGGAAGGGTGATCAAGAAAATCCATCTAAGAACAAAGATAAACGATAGAGTAATGAAACAACAGAAAAAATACTTCAAAAGTACTTTCAAAAAACTACAGCAAAGATGGAATTGAAGAAAGATGAACCCAGCATAGTAGCAATCCGAATAAAGAAGATAGAAAAAAGAGAAGAAGAATGAAAAAACCTAGAAACAATTGGAGAGGCCAGAAAAGGCTTTTTCTCTATTTACGATCGAGGGAAGATAATCCCCAGAGATATCAAATCTATGGAAAATTCAGTGTAGGGGTAAAATGATAATTTTAAATTTTTTTTTCAAAATTATGATTTTACAGTAAAAAAGTATTAATTAATCTAATTAATTAATATAAATTTATCCTACATTAGGATCTAAATATGATATATAGCATGCATGTATTTAAATTTGAAATTCAAATTCGAACAGTAAATACTTTACTGTAATGTGTTCAGAACACAATACCTTTGTGCGGGTAGTAGATCGCCGTAATCTGATCACCGTCGGAAGAGTCTGATCATCATGATGTAGCCACACAGTGTGTCTGGCCTCTACAGATCATCCACACAAAGCTTCCGATCTGATCGACTCCTCACGAGTGCTAGCTCGTTGTAGAGCCCTTTTGACGGTCGATGCTGATCGAACTCCTTCAATCGATGTCTGTCGATTCTTCGGATGCTCCAGATCGTCAACAAACATGCTTGAGAGGATGTTGAAGATCTTTCTAAAATTTTGTGGGCTCACGACACTCGTAGCTCACTTTCTCACTTCCCGAACTCCAGGCTAAAACTCTAGGAAACTCATCGAAAACCTTGCACCCACTTTTCTTTCTTTTCTTTCTTTTTCTCTTGGAAGGATGTGGACTTCTTTCTCACGCACAAGAGTTCTCACACCCCAAATTTTTTTTTCAAAAATTTTTCATCTTGCATGCCCCACTGTTCTCCTCCTTTTATAACCACGTCAAACGTCTTATCCAAAAGAAAGGATAAAGATGAGTAATTGTACATTTGAATTCAAATCAAATTTTGAATTCAAATAGACACCAACTCATCCCTTATCCACTAAAGATGTGAGGCATGGCTTAAATTGTGCATAGAGTGATTTCATAAGAAACCTTTTCTCATGTAATAAATGGGGCGTAAAAAAAAGAGATAAGGTGCAAAGATTGATTGCCCATTCAAATTCAAACTTTATTTTGAATTTGAATGGCCAACCAATCATCCTTATCCAATCTTATGGCACATTAAAGTGGAGCGTGGAGAGGGCTTGGTGTGAGAAAATAATTCATGAGAAGTTCCTTCTCATGAATTCAAATGGGTGCAATAGAAGTGAGGTGGCGCATGGAGATTGGGTCAAGGTGGTTTAATTATTTAAACCAACCTAATTGAACCAAATAATTTAGATCCAATTAGACTAATTTAAATCTAACTAAATTAGACTTAATTAGGCTCAATAAAATCTTAATCAAATTAGAAATTGACTAAGCCCAACCTCTGATCAAATCAGAGACCAAACCATCTCGATGATTAGGTCAACTCTTAACCTAATCGGGTCAAACCCAACTGAATCCAATTCAATTGGACTTGATCCAAAAATAATTACTCAATTAAATTGAGTTAATTAGTGATCAAATCACTAATTAAATCTCTCATAAATACTGAGTCCAAATTCGATGGGCAATCGGACATCAGAATTCATCGATATATAACCCTGATCGAAAAGTCCCAACCAGTGGGACTCTTGACCCCGGTACCCATAATGTGTGGAACTCATGATCAGAGAATCCTGATTCTCGATCACTAAGTCTCAAACATGTAGGATTCTACATCAGCCATCAGATCAGATAGGAACCTCTAATGTGTGTGACCCCGCAGGTTCGAACCTAAGCCGGTAGCATAGGAATCAATTCCTATACTAATCGAAGTGACCATCTAGCAATGGTACCCGATGTTTGGATAGATCGAAGAGTTGCAATCGCAACACTCAGAACCTACATGAATATGGTTACTATATAATTCATCCTTTTGACCCCTGTGTTTAGGACAACTTAGGGTTAAACTATCAACCCTGATCAGATCATCCGAATCGTGCTCAACTTAAACAGTCTTGTGACTCCTCACAAGGACTATCCTGGCCAAGATTTTGCTAAATTGAAATATGACTGTACACAGCTTCTAAACTGGAGTGGTCAATCCCATCTTGACACACGCACCGACAAGTCAAGTACTTGACTACACCCAGCAGCCTTCCGTCACTGAATTAAAAATTCAGGTAGTCCAGTGCCTAAGTACAGTGAGTTACTTACAAGTCACTGTAACAGTCTTAGGTCGGAGGGACATTTATACCCATATTCCATCGGAGCAAATCTTGACAGCAGAAATAGCTCCGGAGTCGGTCACGTTCAGTACAGATGTACCCTTACATCTCACCTGTATGCCATACCAGTGTCTCCACACTCATTGGTTAAGAGGATAACCAACCTATATGGCATACAACGATCTATGCTTGATAAACGTTGTCATCCTTGATAACAACGTATCATTTGGTCGCGAACAGATTTAAGGACTAAACGATAAATCCTCCTTTGTCGAGTCTAAATAGTCCTAAGGACTTCACCACAACACAGGAATTCATTAGAAGATGATAATTTATGATAAAAAATATCAAAATAATTTTTATTAATTCATAATTTATGTACAAATACAAAAATGAACACAACCGTCAACAGGCTGACGATTGGCTTTGGGACACTATTCCCAACAAAATCATCTCCTACCAAATAACCTACAACACATGGCACATTCCTGTTCACTAGCCACAGCCACCAGTTAGCCAAATCGATGCTGTGCTCCAAAAAAAATTTCGAATCGATGCTCATTTAATTTAGTTATGATGATTTAGTCTTGTCACTTCACATTCGTCCCAAAAATCATGCACATCCCATCAACTGAAGAGTCTCTTCATATCCTCGATTTAGGGAGGTAGGCATAGTCCTTTCATCTGATCAAAGCTCGGACTCGAGAGTAGGGAGGCATGTGTTGGAGAATATTTTGCACAGGCCGATGATATGAAGAAGCCCATGGTCCAAGATGTCCAAGCCTAGTAAGCCTACTTGTAAGCCCCTATCGATCTATCGTCGGCCGTAACCTTTATTGCTTTGTCGCCAACTAGTCCTCAACTTATATCCCATCGATGCTCCATAATTTGAGTAAATGAAAACCTACTGATTGACGCTCGATAACCCTCATCTGAGATCGTCGATATTTTCTTGATAGTCGATCCCTATAGGCTAGGCTGAAGAGTCATCGATGCACTCGAATGATTAGCTCAGTCTGATCTGATAATGATCTTCAACCGATCACACCCAACCGACTGGCCTTCCACTGTCCAACAGGCCCTTAGCTCTTGATTTCTCCATCCGAGGGTGGCATAGAGCATCTGACTTCTAATTATGACCAACCAATCTTCAACTCGCCGATATCAATTCAGTACATTAGCTCAAAATTCAATGCTTGCTAGGCAACAATTATCACAAAATAGATAAGACAATCACAACCACCATATCTCGAGAGTCCTGAATGATAGTTTTGCCACTATGTACCCCGATCGGATGGGATCATGCCAATCGACTTACCAACGAAAGCTCCCACCTCCATCCATAAAAGGAGATCCTAAAAAAGATACGTCATTATTCTGCCTCTCAGGCTCCTTTATTTGTTGAATGAGAATTCTGACTTGAGCGTCAGAAGATCCTCATCGGAGTAGCCTTCGGCCTGGACTTTTGTGCAAATCACCCCCCTGAGAGACCCATCTCATCATCCGCTCCAGCATCCTAGCACCATACAGAATCTCACACCAATAGAAATAACTAAGCCAAGCTTACCAACAATAGCATCATAACTAAAGAAATAGTAATGGTTAATCAATCTACTAAATCAATCTACCAGGTATAAATGTTATATGATTTATTGATAAATAAAAACTAATCAAAAGGATGCTAGTGGAATTGTCTTACAACCACATGGTTTGCTAGCATTCATTTCAAGCCAAATGTAAAATACTATTTAAATGGTAGGGTAGCAATGGCTCTTAAATCACATCAATTCAGCTAATTTTCTATCACACATCAATCTCGATGCTCAAACTAGGCATGCGATAGATGGTGGTACATCCTTGAGTTTGATCCCATAGGACATGCAAGATCTGCCTTTCTACATTTACATCATTCCAAACTGAGGCAATGATAGTAAGCAATAATCAACTTGGCATAATTATTCTCTAAAAAAGTCTACAATCTCAAAATTTCACATATAAATACCTAAACAATGTTGGGGCACCTTTCCAAGGTCGTGGACTTTTGGAACTAGCAGGAATCAATGAGGATTGGGCTTTTGGATGGCTAAGATCAGCAACACAAAATCAGTCTTGCAGATTTCAGCAGCCTTATAAATTCTATTGGTAGAATTTTCTTCTCCGATTCAAATCCTTTCTCTTCCAGATCTAAAGTCCTCCTTTATAGATCTAGAAGCACCCTTGATGAGGCCTCCAAAAAGCAAAAGATGGGGATGTGGAACATCCCATGGGTGGCCAAGAAGGAGGGCACAAGGGGCAGCAAGCAAAGGGTGCCTCCAAACTTTCCTTATTTGGGTGTGGTGGCCAAAAAAACCCTAGAAACCTTAGGGTTTGCTGCTGGTGGCATGGAGAAGATAGGGAGAGAGAGAGAGAGAGAGAGAGAAGATAAGGAGAGAGAAAATTAAGAAGAAAATAGTTTTGTATTCAGCTTGGTTTAATCAGAAATATAATATAATGTATATATATATAGGGTCAATGTGACTCAACCCAAAAACTCTTCCAGCTAACTTAATACATGAAAACACATACTCAAACCCTATGTACACTCATGGTCTCATATGTTCTCAAACTTTGGACCCAAATCTAACCCAAAAATAAGTTAGCCCCTTGAGGCCCAAGACCCGTGAACCTCAAGACCCGAAAGGCTGACAGTCTTTTGCCCTAGGGCCCAAACTAGCCCTAGAAACTCTATGACCACCTTGTCGACTTTGATCTCGACCTTAAATTTGATCTCCTGAGCCTTGGAAGCACCACATGAGGCCCAACAATCTCCACCTTGGTGTCCCAAGGTCTTAGCACACTCAGTCCGGTCCATCAAGTACATCAGTGTCACACATCTTCGAAAACTATCCCATGGAAGTACCTTCGTCAGTGCATCCACTGAATTTTTCTTGGTGTGGACCTTCACCAACTCCACCTCTCCTTCTTCCAGAAGCTCTCTGATCTAGTGATATCTTATATCGATGTACTTCATCCTCGCATGGTAGACAGAGTTTTGTGCGAGTAACAGTACATTCTAACTATCGCAGTGCACCCTGATGGCCTCCTGTGCGAGGCCCATCTCCAATGCCAAGCCTTTCAGCCATAAAGCCTCCTTCACTGCCTCCATAATGTTGATGTATTCTGCCTCCATGGTGGATAAGGCCATGATAGACTGAAGACATAATCTCCATAAAACTGGACCTCCAAACAGGCTAAATACAAAACCTGTCGTCGACTGTCGGGTGTCTATATCTCCATCAAAATTTGCATCCACGAACCCTCCTATCAGTTTCTGAGCCTTCTTGGACATGTTGAAAAGTTCCTCAGCACCTCCTCGCTATCCATAGTAAATACCGACTCCAACAGTACTTGCCAAGTACCTGAAGATCCCTTTCAGTGCTCCTTGCCAAGCTGCACTATGAACCTGCTGACCTGGCTCACTGCATGGGCGATATCTAACCTACAATATACCATGGCGTACATAAAGCTCCCCACACAAAAGGCATATGGTACTCTCTTCATCTCCTAAGCCTCCATCTTAGCCTATGGCGAAATCATCTTTGAGAGTCTAAAGTACCCGATAAGTGGCAACTCTGTTGGTTTCACATTCTTCATCCCGAACCTCTCTAAGACCTTTCTGATGTAGCCTCTCTGAGATAAATGTAGCAACCTCTTAGCTCGATCTTTGAAGATTTGCATACCTAAAATCTTTCTCGCAGGTCTCAAATCTTTCATCTCGAGCTCTCGAGACAAGACTGCCTTCAATTTCTACACAATCTTTCTATTCTTGCATGCTATAAGCATGTCATCCACATTACAAGAGTAGAAACACCTTAGACCCATCTTTCAAAGATTTAACATAAATATAAGAGTTATACTCACACCTAGAAAGCTCGATGCTCCTCACATAAGAATTAAACTGCTTGTACCATTACCTCGACGACTGTTTCAGCCCGTGCAGTAATTTCTGCAACAAACAAACTTTTTCTTCTACTCCTAGCTCTTGAAACTCAGATGGCTTCTCTATGTAGATGCTCTCCTCTAGATGCTCATGAAGGAATACCGTCTTGACATCCATCTACTCCTACTCCAAGTTCTGAGCTGCTACAATGCTCAACAGCATCCTAATGGAAGTATGCCTGACAATGGAAGAGAAAATCTTGCTGAAGTCAATGCCTTCTTTCTAAAAGTATTTCTTGGCCACTAGCCTCATCTTGTACCTAATACCTCCTTGCTCTGAAGGCCCCTCCTTGCATTGGTAAACCCACTTGCAATCAATAGATTTTTTTCCTTGTGGTAGCTGTATCACTCACCACGTCTCGTTCTTGTGGAGAGACTGCATCTCCTCGGACATTACTTGGACTTATCTCTCTCTATCCTAGCTCTCCATAGTCTCCTCATAGGTGTAGGGATCTCCATTCACTATCACCAGGGCATATGACACTATCTCCTTGAAGTCATATCAATCCGATTGCCTGATGTTCTTTTTGGACTTGTGTAATGCAACCCGGATGTCCGTCCTAGGTCCTGCTTGCTCTTACTGGATCTCTTGACTTCTTTCACCCATCCAAGCTCTCTCCACCTATGGAGACACCTTTGGGGAGTCCTCCACCTGAATACCAAGTCCTCAAAATGCACCTGCAAGTGGAGAGGTAAGTTATCCAGTGCTGCCCTGCTAGACCTCCTATTGCCTTTACTGCTCATCTATGCCATCTCACCTTTAGAGAACTGAATTCTCATCAAAGATCATATTCCTACTGATAACAACCTTCTTCTCCAAGAGATCCCACAGTCGGTATTCCTTAACTCCTCACGGATATCTCAAGAATACCATCTTTCATGATCTGACATCCAATTTGCTCCACTCACCAGTACTGATATGCACAAATGCTATGCACCTAAACACCCTTAGATGGCTCAGCCCAATCTTTCTTCCAGAATATTTTTTCTCTGAATATCACCATCTAACTTGGTGTGAGGCAACCAATTCACCAAATAACATGCTCCATCTATTGTATCAATCCAGAATACCTTAGGAAGCCCTGTCTGCAGCTTCATGCACCATGCCTTTTTCATAAGGATTTTGTTCATCCTCTCAGCCACCCCACTTTACTAAGGAGTTTCTCTCATCAAGAAGTGCCTTTTGATATTGTACTCCTCATAAAAAATTTGAAACTCCCTGCTGGTGTACTCCCCGCTCTTGTCGGACCGCAGACAGTTCAAGCTCCGACCTGTCTCCTCCACCTCAATTTTCTATACCTTGAATTTGATGAAGATTTCTGATTTCTTCCTTATGAAGTAGACTTATAACTTTCTTAAAAAATCATCTATGAAGGTCAAAAAGTATCTCACCCTATTTCTGACTGAAACCAGAGCCGATCCCTACACATCAGTGTGAACTAGTTTCAGTGGAGCTACACTATGGGCTGAACTAGTAGCAAACTATACTCTCCTCTACTTTTTTATCTGACATGGCTCACATACCTTTGAAATACCTCTATCTAGATTTAGAATCAAACCATGCTTGCTCAACTCCTTCATCCCATGATCTTTCATATGACCTAAATGGAAATGCCACAACCAATATGCCCCCTACTGATTCTGCACTGTAGCTACTGCATCAGACTCCTCGGTTACCACAGATCCTTTCATCTTGTAGAGATTGTTCTCTATTCTCCTACCTTTCATTACTACCATAGCTTCATTGGAGATGTTCAACACTCTACTCTTGGTACGATTGCTGAATCTGTAGCCGCTCTACTCTATGTAGCCTAGTGACATGAGATTCTTCTTCATATCAGGGATGTGCTTCACATTAATGAGAGTCCGCACCATCCCATCAAACATCCTTACCTGAATGCTCCCAATACTAGCAACTCTATATGGGTGATCATCTCCAAGTGTTACGCTCTCTTCATCCATCTTGGTGTATGTAGTGAACCAAGACCGGTTTGAGGTGTAGTGATGCAAACAGGCTGAATCCAGGGTCCATACATCTGTGTATCTCTTATGACCATCTGAGACAACTAAGAAGTCATCCTCCACCTCACTATCAGCCACTGCACTCAGTGAATTAGATCCACTCTTATCCCCTTGCTTCTTCTTCCACTATGGGCAATCACGCCTGAAGTACTCTAACACCTTGCACTTGTAACATCTGACTTCCTTCTTGCCCTTCCGGGACTTAGATCATTCCATAGACTTGCTCCTATCCCTACCTCTTCCAGATCTCCCCTCAATGAGTAAACCTTCATGGGGAGCTCCATCCTTGGTGATCCTCTCATGCTGTTCATTGGATCTGAGTACGGAGACAATATTTTCATAGAATAGAGTCTCCTTCCCATACAACAATGTAGTCACCAATAAATCAAATAAAGAAGGCAGCGAGCATAGTAGTAGAAGACTCTTATCTTCCTCCTCCATCTTCACTCTAAGGTTCAGCAAATCATTGTCTAATTAGTTGAATCTTTGGATGTGCACCACAACATCCCCACCTTCATGCATGCGAAGGCTGTACAGACGCTTTTTCAGCATTAATTTGTCACACATTTTTTTTCCTCATGTATAACATGTGTAACTTTGACCAAAGCCTCTTTGGAGTTCTCTCCTTTAGCACCAAGTACAATGCCACATCAGCCAAACAACCTCTAATGGCTACACACATTCATTTCTTCAAAGAACTCCACTGTCGATCAATCATCCCTTCAGGCCTATCCTCCAATGCTAGATCTAATTCATATTGGACCAATAGGTCCTCCACCTTGACCTTCCACACAAAATTTTTTTTTTCCATCAAATTTATAAAACTCTACTTTCACACAACTTCCTATGGTCAGATCCTACTACAAACAGCAAATAAACCAAGTAGATACAAGATAAATACTTTTAAGGGGGTGTGCTAAATTTTAGATCTGACAAACTTCCTTGCTTCTGGCTTCTTCCTCTAACCTTATGCTCTGATATCAATTGTTGGGGCACCTTTCCAAGGTTGTGGACTTTTGGAACCAGCAAAAATTAATGAGGATTGGGCTTTTGGATGGCCAAGATCAGCAACACAAAATTAGCCTTATAGATTTCAGCAGTCTTGTAAATCCTATCGGTAGGATTTTTTTTCTCCAATTCGAACCCTTTCTCTTTCAGATCTGAAATTTTTTTTTTTCAAATCTAGAAGCACCCTTGATAAGGCCTCCAAAAAGCAAAAGATGGAGATGTGGAACAGCCCTTGGGCGGCCAAGAAGGAGGGCACAAGGGGCAACAAGCAAAGGGCACCTCCAAACTTTTCTTATCTGGGTGTGGCAGCCAAGAAAACCCTAGAAACCTTAGAATTTGCTGCTGGTGGAATGGAGAAGATAAGGAGAGAGAGAGAGGATGAGAGAGAAAATTAGAGAGAAAATGGCTTTGTATTCAGCTTGGTTCAATTAGAAACACAATACAATGTATATATATACAGGGTCAATGTGACCCAACTCAAAAACTCTCCTAGCTAACTTAATACATGAAAATATATATTCAAACTCTATGTACACCCATGGTCTCATGTGTTCTCACACCTTTGACTCAAATCGAGCCTAAAAATAAGTTAATCCCTTGAGGCCCAAGATCCCTGAACCTCAAGATCCGAAAGGCTGGCAGCCTTTTGCCCTAGGGCCCAAACTAGCCCTAGAAACTTTATTACCACCTCATGGACTTTGGACTTTGACCTTAGCCTTAGTTCTTTGAGTCTTGGGAGCACCACATGAGGCCTAACAAATAATTTAATAAAAAAATTAATTTAATTTTTTCTATCTCCTAGGCTTCTCATAGCTCGATCCCAAGTCTTGACTAATTTGCTATATCTAAAAAAAATAGAAAAGAGATAATGAGATTTATGAGCCTAGTAAGCTAACAGAATCTCTAGTTTATTAAATATTTTATACATGAAGTATCAATGTTTAGATTGAATGATTTTTCATAAAATATGCTAATTATGTATGCATAGAACATGTTATATCTATCAATATAATCCAAAATAAAATTTTAAAAGAACCAAATATTTACCATCCACTTTCACTCTCCTAGTCCCCTAGATTATGTCCATGATTGGCCCATGGTTAGCCCTAAAAGAGACTAAATTCTGAATATAATATATCATCCATCGGTCATGGGCTAATGATCATCCTACTAGAGGTTCGGAAGAAAAACTAACTCTGATATCATATAAAAAAATATGTTCTCATCATCTCATGCTACTAATTAGCCTCGTCTGACTAGATCCAAAAGAAAAACTAATTTCTGACTACAACACACCATCAGCTGGTGTACGCCTGTGATCGCCCCACTAGAGGCTCGAAAGAAGACTAAATCCTGAATCCCTATGATCATAATTGAATATTAGAGAGTAGTAAAACTGACACATAACATATTTAATGAATATATTTTATGTCCAAATATATCACATAAATTCAATTCAATTTTTTACAAGTATTTTATGTAGAGCATATAAAATACTTAATTTAAACAATTTACTATAACATTAGAAAAATTTGAAATCAATTTACAAGCATGATAAAATATACTAGAGATTGAGGTAACTAATCAATTCTTATCCTAAATTTTTACAAAACTTCAGCAATTAAGAATATTAACCAAAGCCTAAAATAATTTGAACACCTTATTAGACTTGTAAAGAAAATAGATAGCTTGATTTATCTAAAGTTCTAATCTACACCATTGAATTTGGTTTAACATCCAGGGATCTCAACCAACCCTAAGATTTAATAATTATCTAAACAAGTATCTAAATGGAGTTCATGATTATCTATAAGCAAAGAATTTGGTCATGATCATGCCTTCTCATTATCCACATCCACAAATTTCACATGAAGGAATTAAAATTGTTAAGTCAGATCTAATTCCATAAATTAAAAAAAATAAAAATTTAGGCTTAATCTGGATCAATCAACTGAAATAAAAAGGAGAGAGATACTAGATATAGGCTAGTTGGTTTAATTGGGCTTGATACACTTGATTTAGGTCTAACCAGAGGTCAATAGGTTTCCTTCTCTCTCTTTATTTTTCTCTCTTACTTCCTTTCCTTTTATTTTTTTCTTCTTCTTCTTCTCTTTCTTCCTCTCTTCCTATGCCGAACCAAGGATTTCATTGAAGCTTTCTAAGAGAGAGTAGAGAAAAGAATGAGAGGTGGGATTAGTGGTGATGTGGCCAAGGCAGCTAGGCAGTGGTGGTGTGCAGCTAGAGATGGCGGTCTGGCAATGCACAACGAAGTCGAGAGAAGAAAAAGGGATGCTGTCCCTTGCTACTATAGCATGATGATGCATGTCGTAGCACATCAAAATTAACTCTACTCACTACTATATAGATAGGATGAGTCGGAATCGTATCTACTAGAATCTTAGTTGATTATTTTGAAAATACAAAAAAAAATAATAGATTACAAAAAACTAAGAAAAAAATATAGAAATTACAATAAAAATACTTTTTATTGATCAATTAAAGAAACATACATAAAGAAAAAGAAGTAAAAGTGCGATACAAGATGACTAAATCAAGTTGATCTTCTAACTGTGTCTGATCGTAAATGTGCCTCCTTGAATCCTTTCATCTTTCTCCATGCAGACAGCGGCGGGATAGCTAGAAGGCATGGTCTAGAAACTTCAAAGGAAGAAACGTAGATGAAAGTATGGGAATATAGAAAAAAAAGGGTAGTGACACTAGGATTAAGATCTCTCCTAGATTTGATGGAAGGTGTGCTAGGATTAGGATCTTCCTTAGACTTCTTGGGATGTGGAGAAGGGATCTATGGAAGAATATGATAGTGGCAAGGAAGAAAAAGAGGAGTTGCTAGGGTTAGTATCTCCCCTAGTCTTATGGAGAAGAGAGGAAGAGGAAGAGAAAAGGGGGCAACAACTTGGAGAGAGCTTAGGCATCGGCTTGATCGAGAGAGAGAGAGAGAGGAAGATGAAGAACCCCATGAGGAGGTATATGTCCCTTGAGAAAGAGGGCTAGGTGTGTATTTATAGAGTGCAGGGGCATTAGGATTTTGTTATGGCATGCAAGAATTAAAGGGGGGCATGGGAAAGCATGTAAGAAAGAAGGAAGATATGCGATAGCATGTAAGAAAGAAAGAAATAGAGAGGAAGCGGCATGAGGATGTTCTAACGTGAGAAATTCATGCTTAAATTGGGGCGGCACATCATGTTGGGGTGTGAAGTAATAGGATTGTTGGAAAATATATCCCAAAACTAATCGTTAGACGATTGTGCTCATCTTGTAAACTATATATAATTTTTTATTAATAAAAGTTATTTGATATTTTTATTACAAATTGACCATCTTGGAACTTTTATGTTGTAATGAAGTCCTTAGGAGTATATATATTAATCGACAAAGAAGGATTTATCGTTAAATCCTTAAAATTGTTCACGACCAAATAATACGCTATTACTAGGATGATAGCGATATCAAGTGTAGATCGTTGTGTGCCATATGAGTTGGTTATCCTCTTAATCAAAGAGTATAAAGATACTGTTATGGCATGCAGATGGAATGTAGGAGTACATTCGCATCGAACGTGACTATATGCTGAGCACTCTGCTGTGAAGAGTAGCTTGTGAAGGGTATGGGTATAAGTGTCCCTCTAACCTGAGACAACCACAGTGACTTGTAAGCAACCCACTATATTTTAGTACCGAACTATCTGAGTTTTTAACTTAGTGACGGAAGGATACTAGGTATAGTCAAGTACTTATCAAGTCGGTGTGTGAGTCAAGATGGAATTGACTCCTCTGAATTGGTAGGAGATATGCATCAGTGTATTTTAATTTAGCAAAATCTTAGCCAGAGTAATCCATGAGATGGATTTGAAAGGTTGAAATACAATGTGATCGACTTAATTAGGATTGACAGTTAAACCCTAAGTCACCTTGAGCATTTGGATCAAAGAGATAAATTATACGGTAACCATATGCCAGTAGGTTCTAGAAGGTTGCTTTGCAATACTTCGATCCATCCGGTCGTCGGGTCATCATTGCTAGATGGTTACATCGATTGGTATAGAAAGTTATTTCTATACTACCAGTTTAGGTTCGAACCTATGGGATCATACGTATTAAAAGATTTGATCAGATCTGATAGCTGAAGAGTCCAATTAGATTGTGACTCTGGTGAAGAGTCCTACATAGACTAGGACTCTGCGGGAAAGTCCTATTGGGATTGAGACTCTATCATTTATGAAGAATTAATTAGTAATTAAATTACTAATTAACTCAATTTGATTGAGTAAAGAGCTTTAGAACAAGTCTAATTGAATTAGATTCAGTTCGACTCAGATTGGGATTGATATGATCAAATCTGATTATAAAGAAAATTTGATCCTGATTCGACCAGAATTTGAACTCGACTAATTTCTAATTAAGTTAAAAATTTGATGAGATAGTTAAATTTTTAATTGGATTAGAATTATTTCTATCAGTGGTTTCAATCTAAATTTGATTTAGATTAGAATTGAATTAGAAATGAAGAGTCCAAGTCAGACTAGGACTCTATCCTTATCTTTTGCTCCATATTTGGATCCATGCCAATTCTTCATGCCTAATTGGATTTGGGTTATGATTTTTGGCATCATGAGAGAGGATCCAATAAGGATGGTTGGCTACAGCTGATGAGTCATAATATTATCTCTTGCCTAATTCGAATACGATCTAAATTAGAGATAAGATGCAAACTAGGAAAGAAATTTTTCGTATATGGTATATTATTGGAGCCATATTATTTTTTCTCTTATTTTTCTTGAAAAATTCTTTAGCATGTGAGACTTAGAATTCTTTTCCACATCTTAATTATTTTTTTGGAATTTTTGGAGATGCCAAAAAAGGATTTTGGCATTGATTCATGGCATCCTTTATTGGAAAGTCCTAATTCCTAGTCTATGAAAAGAAGACCCCTCTCTTGGATGTCCCATGATCATTTTTTTTTTAGATTTTTTATTTTTAGAACCTCTTCTCCTCCTCTTCTCTTCCTCCTCTAGATCTTCTATCACTTTGGAGTATCCAAGGTGCTTGTAGAAGAAGGAAGAGGTTAGCTATCGAAGTTGTTCGCAAACTAGCATCTCCGAGCCCTTGATCTGCGTCAGTCTTCGCATGGATTTTTCTATAGAGGCCAAATGACTTTGTGTGACTGTGAGTGATCTGAAGAATACCCTCTCTAACTATTGGATTAGAGAAGATCAAGATCAAATTTTGTTTGATAACGATCTCTGACTTATTTTGATTCCTATGGTAGATCTAATAGTTAGATCTAGAATTTCAACATCGATGAGATCGATGTGATTTTTATTTTCAGATCTAAAGCACATATTTTTTATATCAAAGATCTTGATGTGATAGTCTAAGATTAGATCTTATACATATAATTAGGATTAAATTATTTAATCTATTATTTTTACTGTATAAAATTTTTTAATTACATGTACTGTGCTACTACAAATTTTTTTCAACTGATATCAAAGCCAGATTATTTTGATATGAATTAATATGACTTTAGACTTGATTTTTTATTATTAGATATGATTATTTATGATTTAGATTAGATTTAAATTAGTTTATTTTTAGATCTAATTATTATTTCTTTAGATTAGATGTTTTGAGTAGCAAACTACTCAGATTGAGTAATCACCAGACCGTCCGGTCATAGAAGCAAGTAGGATTTTATGACCCTCCCCTCCCATTCAATGAGATGCTTTTTATGGTGTGTAAGGGTGCCACTGTGAGATCTCATGAAGAAGAAAGTAAAAAGAGAAAACTTACTTTCTTACAAAATCCTAGATCTTGAAGCCCTAGGTATTGTTGTATGTGACGCAAGTTGCGAAGATAGTTAGTTACATCTAATCTTGTTTAGTCAAAATTATTTTGATCTAAAATCATAAAAAATTTAGATTTGATCTAAAAAATTTTATGACTTGATGTAAAAAGTTTACATGAAAAATTATTTTCAAAACTTTAACCATGTTGATGCAAAACTTAATTGAGAATTAAGTATCAAGCTGATTGGATCTAGAATTATAATTTAGATCTAATAACATTGCATAAAACATGGGGTATGGGTTAGCTCAAGTCAGGTCCTTCTCTTTAATTGGGTTAGACTTAAGGTTAGAATCAAAGAATTGATTGACCATATAGAGAAATTGATTAAGTCTAACCAAATATTGAATTAGATTAATCAAGATTTTTCTAGTACAATAGTTGTAGATGGTCAAGTCTATATCTTTGATTAGACCAAATAGACTTTGATTATGGTTCGTGGTTGAACTCGAATCATTAGGTTGGTCAAATTAAAATTAGTTAACCAATTGGTGTCTAAGGTAAGTTTGACATTTTGATCGATGGTTTTTAATTGGGAATAGCTTACCTGGCCATTTTGATGGTATCTAAGGCAAGCTTAGTAGACCCTCCCATCGATCTCACTTATCTGATCAATTTGATAAATTAAATTTTGATTAGATCACTAAGTGATTCGAGTTAGCCCATGCCATTAAGGTTGATCTGTGTGACTGATCTAGGTGTTAGTTCAATCAGCATGATCTAATCTGATTCAGTGACTTGGTGAAGTCAGTGAGAGGATTATGATTTACTGATTGATCTTTTCTTCTCTTCTCTCTTCTCTAAATTGATTAAATCCTTTAAATTATTAGGTCCTTAAAATGAGCTGGTTTTGGTGATAACTAGATCATAGCCTCCCATTAAGGTGAGTGATAATGAGTCCATTATTTTTTATTGACATTGTAGGCACCATCCGTCTGATGTTCTCTCTGAATGATGGAATTATCATTCATCATATGATGACTCTGATGAACTATCTGACGATGGTTGGATTGATCGAGCCATCCTTAGACCTGATCACTCATTAAGTAGAATTACTGAGTAGGTTCATGTTAATAGTTTGATCTAACCAAAACTTTCAGTAGAGGTCCATCACCTACTGAAATGAAATATAGGGCTAAATTAAATATTAAAAGTTGTTTGGAGAAACAATTGGTTGAGAACCTACCCATAGGTGCATATGGGTTGATCGAGTCATCCTTGGGCTTATATGTAGTTTGTGTGAATTTTAATATCCGCTAAAGAATTAAGATAATTTTTTGAATTAGAGGTAGAGGCTACCAATTTGTATAAAATAGTGGGAGAACCTTTAGACTAAAGTCAAAGTATTTAGGATTAATAAATTCATATACTAATTAGGCTTTGTTCTTTCTTTGTGTGTATAGATATGGTCTCAAATTTATTACTCCGATCACTGTTGGATAGTGAGAAGCTTATCAGATCGAATTTTGATAATTGATATCAAAAATTAAAAATTATCCTAGAACATGAGCGGATCCTTTATGTGATAACGGATTCGACACCTGAGGAGCCTGCTCCTAACACTCGAAGAGTGGCTGAGATACTTATTTGAAGTGGCTCAATGACTGCACCATGGTTCGTTGCATCATGTGGGCCTCTATAAATGATGAGTTCAGCCGAAAGTTTGAAGAAGCTTAGCTAGAGAAAATGCTTCAAGTGTTGAGGGATTCCTTTGATACTCCTGACGATGTTGAGCGGCACAGGACTAGTTGCATCATTTTCAATGTCCAGATAAGGGAGGATGCATCTGTTACCGATCATGTATTGTACATGATCGAGCAGATTGAAAAATTAAGCAAACTCGACTTTCCTTTACATGAACAGCTGGGGAAAGATGCGATCCTGAACTCTCTTCTCAAGTTCTACCTGCTGTTCCTTAGTCATTTTAGAATGACGAAGCCTGTAGTCAACTACCATGGTCTGTTGGGGTTGCTACAGACTTTTGAGAAAGATCACCGCTCCACAAGGAGACAGTGAATCTAGTGGGAGGATCTTCTTTGGATAGTCATTGTCCCTTTAAGAAAAAAAAAAAGAAGAAGTATAAGAAGGTGCCTGGTGTTGGGAGTCAGTCCCAAAAACCCAAGTTCAAGGTTGATCAAAGTCAGGCAGAGTGCTTCTTTTGCAAGAAGCAAGATCACTGGAAGAGAAATTATCCTTAGTATTTCGCTTCCCTTGACCCGAACAGGCCAAAGAAGAAGCAATCAGTTGTTGGATAAGGTACTTATGTGATAATACCTTATAACTTCTCTTTTATAGATATAATGATCTGGGTATTAGATACTGAAAGTTCTATTCATATTTGCAATTCATTGCAAGATCTTTAGGTCACTAGAAGATTTAGAAAAGGCGAGAGATTCCTGAATATTAGAGATGAAAGTCAATTCCAGTTCTAGCTTTAGGAATCATCAAGCTTGTATTCGAGTCTCAGTATATTATTCTTAATGAATGTCATTACTATCCTATTTTTTTTTTAAATATTATTTCTGTAGATCTTTTGGCCAATTCAAATTATGAAATATCAATAAAAAAAATTTTGTGATATCATTTTGAATGGTGTTACAATTTTACGTGGAAAGTTGAACAATAGTATTTATATTGTATCTAGGCCTAATGTAATGTACATTTGAAATAAACGTCCTAGAATAGATGATGTCACAGATGGCTACCTTTGACATTGTAGGCTAGGTCATATCAATAAGAACAAGATAAACAGGTTGGCTCAAGAAAAAATTCTTGATAAATATGATTATGAATCGTTACCTATCTGTGAGTCTTATTTGCTTGAAAAGATGATCAAGTCACTTTTTACTGAGAAAAGATGAACGAACCAGTGATGTGCTGGGTCTAATATATACCGATGTATGTAGACCCATGAGCACATGTGCCAGAGGAGGATATAGCTACTTCATCACGTTTACAGATGACCTATCTAGGTATGGATACGTCTACTTGATGAAATACAAGTCCGAATCGTTTGAAATGTTCAAACGTTCCATAATAAAGTAGAAAAATAAACTAAAAAAAATATTAAAATTCTTCGATCTGATCGAGGAGGTGAATATCTTTCCAGTAAATTTTTGACATATCTAGGGGAGAATAAAATTCTCTTTCAATAGACCCCTCCAAGGACACCACAGTATAATGGCATCTTAAAAAGGAGGAATCAAACCTTGTTGGACATGATTCGGTCCATGATGAGATTTGCAACTCTGTCGATCTTTTTTTGGAGATATGTACTTGAAATAGCCTGTCTTGTGCTCAATAATATTTCGAGCAAGTCAGTTAATAAGACACTATATGAGATATGGTCAGAACATAGGCCGACCTCTCTTATTTTAGGATCTGGGGGTGTTCAGCTTATGTTAAACGATTATAAACTGACAAGCTTAGTCCTAAGTCTGATAAATATAATTTCATAGGGTACCCTAAGGAAACGAAGAGATATTACTTTTACCTGCCTACTGAACAAAAGGTGTTTGTCAGTAGTAAAGCATATTTTTTGAAAAAAAAATTCTTAATGAAGGAATAAGTGCCTCTAAAATTGAGCTTGATGAAGTTTGACAGGTAGAAAAACCGATACCAATGATTGAATCTGAACCGGATTTGATGAGATCAAACCTGAAGCCCAATGAACAAATATCCTTAAGGCGATCTGGTAGAGTATCGCATTAGCTGGACAGATACTTAGGTTTCTTGGTTCGGGATGGGGATCCTGTCAAACTAGATGAGAATGATGAGGATCCGATCACCTACATGGATGCAATGTAGATATCCTACTTTGATAAATATCTTGAAGCCATGAGATCCGAAATGGAGTCCATGAAGGTCAATGATGTATGGACATTAGTTGACTTATCTGAAGGAGTAAAGCCCATAGAGTGTAAGTGGGTCTTTAAGAGGAAGAGGGGCGCAGACGGAAATGTGGAGACCTATAAAGCCCATTTGGTTGCCAAAGATTATCGTCAGCATTATAGTATTGACTATGATAAGATATTTTCTCCTGTGGCAATACTCAAATCTATTCAGATCATGCTTGCGATAGTAGCATATCTGGACTATGAAGTCTGATAAATGGAGGTGAAGATAGCTTTCCTAAATAGAGAGTTGAATGAAGAGGTGTATATGATACAATCTGAAGAATTCATATCCACAGATGAGTCTAAAATGTGCAAGCTTCAAAGATCCATTTATGGATTGAAGCAAGCATCTCGAAGTTGGAACATACATTTTGATAAGGTGATCAGAATGTATGGCTTCATTAGGAATAGAGAAGAACCCTGCATATATAAGTGGGCAAATGGTTCGATAATTATATTTCTTATGTTGTATGTTGATGATAATTTTTTAATCTAAAATGATGTCCCTGCATTACAGAGAATAAAAGTGTAACTGTCGTCATAATTCTCCATGAAAGATCTAGGAGAAGCAGCCTACATCCTAGAGATGAAGATCTATAGGGATATATCTAAGAGGCTATTCAGGCTCTCCCAATTCACGTACATAGATACTATACTGAAACGATTCAGTATGAAGAATTTTTAAAAAGGCTATCTTTCGATAGGCCAAGAAATTTTTCTTTCGAAAGGAGATTATCCGACAACTCCTCAAGAGAGAGAGCGTATAAGTAGAGTTCCATATGCTTCGATAGTGAGTTCTATTATATACGCCATGACATATACAAGATCAGATGTGGCATACTCATTAGGGATAGTGAGTAGATACCAGTCTGATCTAGAAAAAAATCACTGAAAAGTCGTAAAAACTATTCTTAAGTATTTAAGAAATACTAAGGACCAGTGGCTTGTGTATCGTGAAACTGACTTGAAACTTGTAGGGTTCATCGACTCCAGCTTTCAGTCAGACCATGATGATAGTAAGAGTGTGTCAGGTTATATTTTTATCCTAAATGGTGGAGCAATCTGCTGAAAAAATTTCAAGCAGAAAACTATGGCAGACTCTGTTTGTGAAGCAGAGTATATCGCGGCGTCCGATGCTGCGAAAGAAGCTGTATGGTTATAAAAATTTATCGACGAGCTCAGAGTGGCACCCTTCGTTGATGGTCCTGTCTTGTTGTACTGTGACAATACTTGAGCCATTGCTCAAGTCAAGAAGCTGAGATTTCATCAGTGCAATAAACATATTCTGCGTCGTTATCACCTAATCTGGGAGATCGTGGATCGAGGTGATGTTGACCTTCAGAAGATCGATGGAAGGGAGAACCTGATCGATCTATTTACTAAAGCTCTCAGAATCAAGAAGTTTGATGACCACAAATCAAAGATGGATATACGACACTGTACCGATTGGCTTTAGTCCAAATAGAAGTTGTTGAAAAATATATTCCAAAGCCAATCGTTAGACGATTGTGCTTACCTTGTAAACTGTATATGAATTTTTATTAATAAAAATTATTTAATATTTTCATTACAAATTGATCATCTTTGAACTCCTGTGTTGTAATGAAGTCCTTAGAACTATATATATTAATCGACAAAGGAGGATTTGTTATTAAGTCCTTAAAATTGTTTGCGACCAAATGATACGCTATTACTAGGATGATAGCGATATCAAGTATAGGTCATTGTGTGCCATATGAATTGGTTGTCCTCTTAATCAAAGAGTGTGGAGACACTGTTATGGCATGTAGATAGAATGTAGGAGTACATTTGCATCGAACGTGACCATGTGCCAAGCACTCTGCTGTCAAGAGTAGCTTGTGAAGGATATGGGTATAAGTATCCCTCCGACCTGAGACCACCACGATGACTTATAAGCAACTCACTGTACTTTAGTACCAAACTATTTAAGTTTCTAACTTAGTGACGGAAGGATACTAGGTGCAGTCAAGTACTTATCAAGTCGGTGTGTGAGTCAAGATGGAATTGACCCCTCTGAATTGGTAGGAGATATGCATCAGTATATTTTAATTTAGTAAAATTTTGGCCAGGATAATTCATGAGATGGATTTGAAAGGTTGAAATGCAATGTGATTGACTTAATTAGGGTTGACAGTTAAACCTTAAGTCATCTTGAGCATTTGGATCAATGGGATGAATTATACGGTAACTATACGCCAGTAGATTTTAGAAGGTTACTTTGCAATACTTCGACCCATCCGATCGTTGGGTCATCATTGCTAAATGGTTACATCGATTGGTATAGAAAGTTGTTCCTATGCTATCAGCTTAGGTTCGAACCTATGGGATTACACGCATTAAAAGATTTGATCAGATCTGATGGCTGAAGAGTCCAATTGGATTGTGACTCTGGTGAAAAATCCTACTTGGACTAGGACTCTGTAGGAGAGTCCCATTGAGACTGGGATTGGAACTCTTTCATTTATGAAGAATTAATTAGTAATTAGATTACTAATTGACTTAATTTGATTGAGTAAACAGCTTTGGAATAAGTCTAATTGAATTAGATTCAGTTCGACTCAGATTGGGATTGATATGATCAAACCCGATTACAAGAAAAATTTGATCATGATTCGATCAGGATTTGGACTCGATTAATTCCTAATTGAGTTAGAAATTTGATGAGATATTTAGATTCTTAATTAGATTAAGTTTATTTCTATCAGTGGTTTCAATCCAAATTTGATTTATATTAGAATTGAATTAGAAATGAAGAGTCCAAGTCAGACTAGGACTCTATCCTTATCTTTTGCGTCATAACTGGATCCATGCCAATTTCTCCACACCTAATTGGATTTGGATTGTGATTTTTGACATCATGAGAGAGGATCCAATAAGGGTGGTCGGCTATAGTTGATTAGTCATAATATTATCTCTTGCCTAATTCGAATGCGATCCAAATTAGAGACAAGATGCAGACTAAGAAAAAGATTTTTTGTATATGGTATATTATTGGAGTTATATTTTTTTTTCTTATTTTTCTTGAGGAATCCTTTGATATTTGAGACTCTAGATTTCTTCTTCATATCTTAATAATTTTTTTGAAATTTTTGGAGATGCCAAAAAGGGGTTTTGGCATTGATTCATGGCATCCTTTCTTGGAAAGTCCTAATTTCTAGTCTATAAAAAGGGGGCCCCTCTCTTAGACGTCCCATGATCAATTTTCTTGTAGATTTTTTATTTTTAGAGTCTTTTCTCCTCCTCCTCTCTTTCTCCTCCAGATCTCCTATCACTTTGGAGTGTCTAAGGTACTTGTAGAAGAAGGAAGAGGTCAGCTGTCGAAGTTATTTGCATACTAGCATCTCCGAGCCCCTGATCTGCGCCAGTCTTCACATGGATTTTTCTATGGAGATCAGATGACTTCGTGTGGCTGTGAGCGACCTGAGGAACACCCTCTCCAATTGTTGGATCAGAGGAGATCAAAATCAAAATTTATTTAGTAACGATCTCTAATTTATTTTGATTCCTATGGTAGATCTAATAGTTAGATCTAAAATTTCAGCATCGATGAGATTGATGTAATTTTTAATTTTAAATTTAAAGTACATATTTTTTATATCAAAGATCCTGATGTGATAGTCTAAGATTAGATCTTATACATATGATTAGGATTAAATTATTTAATCTATTATTTTCGTTGCATAAAATTTTTTAATTGCATGTACTGCACTACCGTAAATTTCCTTCAGAAGATACAGAACCCCACAAGGGGGTGTATGTCCCTTAAGAAGGAGGGTTAGGTGTCTATTTATAGAGTGGAGGGGTGTTAGGGTTTTGTTGTGGTGTACAAAAATTAAATGGGGGCATGAGAAAGCATGTAAGAAAGAAGGAAGATGTATGATAGCATGTAAGAAAGAAAGAAATAGAGAGGGAGCGGCATGACGATGTTTTAACGTGAGAAATTCAGACTTAAATTGGGGCGGCACATCATGTTGGGGTGTGTAGTAATAAGTTTCATGAAAAGAGAGATGGGAGTATGAATAAAGATCCTTAGATCTTCATATTGCTTCTCCTCCATTGATCAATAAGTCGCGTTCACCTTGGATCTTCATAAAAGTGATCTTTTAATCCGAGTCCTTGATATTTAAGTCGTATTCACATTTAATTCTATTTATCTTTTAATTTGGGTCCTTGATTGGAGAGGTTGCTTCTTGACCATTGATGAGTAAGTCGCGTTCACAGTTAAATAAGAGCTGGTTATCTGGTTCACTCAAATCTGATCTGATTTAAGTCCAATTTGAATTGTATAAATCTAAACTCTTAATCATCTACAAAATAGACTAAAGAGAATCAAATTCTTACTAAATAAAGAGCAATTAAATAGAATTGTATGCTTTTAATGACTTAATTCAAGTGTTCATCACACGACATCCAAGGCTATAAAGAAAGGAAGGGGTGGAAAGATGGCTTATCGGAGGTGGCGGCAAGGTCGTAGCCAGTGTTACTGGTTCTTGGCAACAAAAATAAACTCAAAATAGGAGATTTTGAGAGAAAAGGAAGATTTTAGGTGATTAAGCTTGGTTTCGATAACCAATGGCCAAAGATGGTAAGGAATAAAGGAGAAAAAGGTAGAGAGCAGCTTGGTGGTGGCTTGATCGTAGAGGGAGGAGGTTTAAATCAAAGATTTTTGGATAGGGAGAAGGCTAATCTAACACTGGCCCTTTGGCTCCCAACAGCCACTGGTCGTTTGATTGGCTCCGATGATCATACTGGCCTTATCTTCCATAGAGATGGATCAGGCTAGGGATCATGCCTCCCTCATTCTGATTTTTTTTTTTTTTTTAAATTTATAATAAAGTCAGCAAGCTTTGCCAACTTTAGTCCAAAATGGATCTAGGACCGGATTTTATTTTATTTTTTTAACAAGTTTTGATTAGAAAACTATCAAGATAGTGTACCATCTTGTATCTTAAAGCCAAAAAATTTTGCCCTGTTGGCTTCGATAAAATGATGCAAGTAAATCACTTTATATAAATATTCACTTTAGTTGATAGTGGCTTTGGTGTTATTTTCTTCCACTTCCCATGAATACTAAATAAGATTTTTTTCTATTCACAAATTTAGTTGGTTGAAAAAAATCCAAAGGATTCGCTTTTAATAATTGTAGTATGTGTCACATTTTCCGTTTCCATCCTGTAATCTCTGCAATGTTCTGGAAAAGAGCCCATACGAAATTGGGCATCCATATTACATTCTTGCCACTTCGATAACGGCAACGCTCCAAAGGACATTCTGCGGTGAAACTTAATTCTTCTCTAAACCACCTCCCTCCGGAGAGAATAACATCCTGCCCTACTTTCTTCTCCACATATTAAATTTATCCCCAAGAATTAAACTATGAAGATGAGCCAATAGTTTTCTTCTACGTGTAAGGGCAGTTCAGTAAATTTGCATCACTGGATAAATCATTTATACACATCCCAACCCACCCGCTACACTCCCCATTTTTTCCTTTCATCTCTCCTTCTGAAATCTAATAGAAGATGGCTTCCGACGAGACCATGACGGCCGTTCCCGACTTCGTCAATGATGATGATGATGGTTTCGGCGATACAAGGGTCCATTTCATGCCGGACGGGGACGGTAACGACGATGACAGTGTTTACGACCACATCGTCTACAGGCGGATGCCGCGCCTCTCGATCGAGACCTCGGACGGCGACGACGCCGACTCCGAGCTATCGGGCGACGAGGAGGAGGAGGAGAGGAAGAAGAGCATGCTGGCGTCGCTGGTGGAGGAGGTGAACTTCGGCAAGGATTCGGCGTCGACGGCGTGGACTCCTCACCGAAGGATGCCGTACAGGGCGGCGGCGAAGGAGTACGCAAGGGAGACGGAGGTGCGGGGGCGGAGAGGGAGCGGCGGCGGGGGAAGGGAGCGGTGGCTGCAGCGGGCGTGGGAGATGAAGAAGAGGGCAGCGGCGACGGAAGGGTTGGACGGCAGCGCCGGCGCCGGAGGGGTGTGCAGGGTTTTGGTGCGGCCGAGGGGTGGGGTGGGGACGATGTGTATGGATATGGAGGAAGTGAAAGCGTGCCGGGATCTGGGGCTGGAGCTGCCCTGTGATTGGACGGTCGAGATCCCCTGCGGCCACTTCGGATCGACGGTGGATACCACCAGCGGCGGCAATTCCCCCGTAGCTAGCTGGACGATCTCCAGCGCTGGTAAGAGTAAGAAACCCTCCCACTCTCCACTGTTAATTGCTACCGTTCTGAGATTTGTTGTGGATGGTCGGTGACGGAGTGAGGTGTTATTGATTTACTGTGTACCGCAGTGTGAATTGGGCACGTTGGAAAGGTAGAGATGCTCATCATCAAGAGATGATCGGTCATCTAACAATATGCATCGTATATAATATGATATGATATACGCTTGTGGACTGTTTTCTTGGATGGTCGCCTCCCTCTGGTTGACCGCATCATCATGGTTGTGCATTATTCTGTGGCGGTGGTGCATACGGACCACACGTGGACCACAGATAATCCATGGTTGATGGGGCTTAGAACCTCAATGGTTTATTATGATTGCATGAGCTTGCTTTAGATCCTGCTTTACTTGCAAGATTTGATTTGATGGCTTGACCGCCATGGCAAGTGGCATTTCTTACGGGATGATGATGTATTTGCTTTATTTGTGACGATGGCGTGATCTATATGACAAATATTTTGCAAAGTTAGGGATTTGCGTCGACGCCATCGATATGACAAATATTTTGCAAAGTTAGGGATTTGCGTCGCACAGCTTTTTACTCATATGCTAAACAAACATTGGCATAAGAATGGACATGACAAAATTATTTATTTATTTACATATGATGCTTCCAGAATATAGAATTTAACTTGTCTCAAAATTACTTACTGATCCATGATTTCCTTTTCTTTTCCTTTTTTTTTTAATATAAATCAGGCAATGACCCAGAGGATGTGAAGGCTATGCTGAAAGTTTGGGCTCAAGTAGTGGCGTTTGCATCGGCTTCTCGTCTCAGCGGTTGACTCACTCCTAAAAGTCCGAAACTGAATGCCTATATACGTCTCCAAGTTCTGTTTGATGCCCTTGGCCTGATTTTTCGAGCTTTCTTGTGTAAATTCCCTTCATGGCTTCAGCATTCTACATGAGTTCCCCCTTTTCTCACTTTTTGTAAATAATATTATGGATGATTAAATGATACTAAGGAGCATACACAAAAATTAAGGATAGCATATATTATGGTGATTCAAAGGTTTTCCGGCAGCTCACTGACGAGGTTCCAGCCCAAGTGGTTGCTATGCTTGGCCGTTGGGAGGCATTGTGTAAATTCCCATAGAGGTGCTATGGGATGAGATCGTATGACCTTGTGCCGAGGATAGACCAGGGGTCTTTGCATCCTGCCTTTTGGCTTATTTGTAATTAAAAAAAAAAAGAAAAAAAGATTTTTGTAACTACTGCTCTTGTTGACGCTACCTTGGTTATTCATCCATCAATGTTAAATTAGCATTGCCACGACAACGAAGAAATCTCGTACCAAAAAGTTCCAGGGGGGGTTTAGCTTTTTGATTCGTGGATTTACTGATACTTTACATGATATATCCTAGTATGGGCTATCCATTGAGGCGCTAGCAATCCTATAATGGCCCTACACATGTCCTTGACAGTGCGTGAGGGAATGTCTACCTAGCCTCTGTCATATGGACTCTTACAATCATGCTCAGGAGAACTCCAGAGTCTTCTATCCATTAGGCGATAAGTAATTGGTCATCTCGCTATCTCACTTCTTCCTCCACTTTGCAAGATCCATAATCTAACAAATTTTAGAATATATGAAGCCATTATTCTCTAACAGTCGGAGCATGTCCGCATGACCTCTGCTTCTTAGTTATAGCACATATTTTGAAAGATGATAGGTCCTCTGCTTCTCGATTATAGCACACATTCTGCAAGATAATAGGTATTCATCTTCGTCTATAAAATCCAACTCCCTTATAAGATTCTCTAGGTAAGGAAAAGAGAAAAAAAGAGGTGAACTTTTACTCTACAAGCCATCTTTCTGAGATGAATTCCACCCGAACTGAAGTCTATCTCTCCCTCCTCAAAGCTCTAAATTGCTCTGACTCTATCCCTGAATGCCACCTCCACATGGCATCTTTTGAGTCCATACTCTCCACCTCCTCACTCAGACTTACTCTACTTCATATTTGACTCCTCTACCGAACTCTTTAGAAGAGCTCGGACTTCTTCTGTCTACTTTCATGGGAGACTGACTTAGGCATCGAAGAATTCACCATGGAAGAACCCCTCCAAAGTATGAAGACTTTCCTATTTTTGATGGTTTTGTAGGATTCGATTCATAAGATCGATTGAGGATTAGGCACCAGTGTTTTGTCTGGAGGTCTCATTCGACCGCCCTGCAGCTATCTCACTCTCACTCATGGTGACTCCAACTCAGCGAACTAAATCAGATTAGCTCCTCGACAGTAACAGATTGGCACTAAAGAGAGAATCTGACTCGTATATGAGATCCTGAGTTCTTCCTTCCCCACTATCTGAGTATGAAGAATAAGAAGTCCATGGTGACATCCTTCCCATCCATCCAGATGTATCCATGGAGCCCACTAACCCTGACTAGGGTCATCGAGATCATAGTGTCTTAGAGGTGTCGATTACCTTAAGCAGTTTCATCAACTCCTATAGCAAGTTCATATTGAAAAATATGTCCTAAAATCAATTGTCTATCTATAGATGATTGAGCTCTTTGTAATTTATATATGAATTATTAATGAATAAAAGTTATTTCTGATAAGTTCATCATAAAAGTGCATCTTTCTTTGAACTCTTGTGTTATGATGAAGTCCTTAGAACTATAATATAATCGATAAAGGAGGATTTATCAAATAATTCTTAATCTTGTTCGCGATCAAATGAAACGTTATTAAGAAGGATAATAATGTTTATCGAGGATAGGTTGTTGTATGCCATATGGATTGGTTGTTCTCTTAATCAAGGAGTGTGGAGATATTGATATGACAGACAGATGAGATGTAGAAGTACATTATCACCGAACAGTGACCCACCTACGGAGTGTTCTACTGTCAAGAGCAGCTCACGAAAGATATAGGCATGAGTATCCCTCCAACCTGAGATCACCATGATGACTTACAGGTAACTCATTGTGCTTTGGTGCTGAACTACTTATATTTCTAATATAGTGATAGAAGGTTATTAGGTATAGTCAAGTACTTGTGAAGTCGGTGTGTGAGTCAAGACAGAATTGACTCCTCCAGATTATAAGAGTTAATGCATCACTATATCTCAATCTAGTAAAATTTTGATTAGAATAATCCATATGATTTGTCACAGAATTTGAAAAAGATTGAATACAATATGGATGACTCATCCAGGATTGACAGATTAATCCTAGGTCACTGAAGGAGGAAAATCACTTTTCCTCGTAGGATCTTTCAGATTTCACCAAATATGGAGCGGAATAAATTCAAAAATTTTTATCCTATATGTATTTCAGATCTAAATCTCTAGATCTAATCTTATTATCTGATATTTTAAATCTAAAATTAAATCTAAAACTATGATGAAAGAAGAAATACCTCAAGGAAATCTGATTACCCTGTAGATGATCTCTGCACAGCCCGAGGTTCTGATGTAGCCACGCAAGCGTCTGACCTCTACCGGTATCTACTCGGATAGGAACTAGAACATCTTCTCTTCGCAAATCTATGCTCCAAAAATTAGATCTAAATCTGATTAGGAAGATCTTCAAAAGTCATCCTGAATTTGGAGCAGCAGCCTGTCGAAGAAGTCCTGCAGCCTTCTGTTCCAGGCATCACCACGCCTTGGATCTTTGCCAGATGGACGTCCAACTCTTTGGATGTGAAGAGGGGAGGAAGGAGAGTAGGGAGGATGTAGAGAAGAGGGGAGGGGGTGGCAGCTATTGGGTTTTGTGCATGAAATAATTTCTACCTTGAAACCCTAGGCGCAGCAGGGTTTATATAGACCCTGTATGCTGCGCAGTGCCACATCATTCAACCAATCAAAAAATTTTAATAAATTCAGAAAAAAATTTTGATTGATGGAGTGATGTCATCTGATCACATCAGATAAGAACCCCACCCTCTCTCCTAAGTTGGCACCAACATTGGATAAGCTCAAGCAAGGTGGCGCCAAAGAGTCCATGTTTATCAGGACTCTTTGGTTCTTATCCATTTGGGGCACCCACTTTAATCCAATTGGGCTCACGCCATAATCTGATTATGGCACCCAATTCAATTGAATTTTGGCATGTAGACACTCTATAAAAATCCTCCAATGAGCTCTCTTCAGTTTAAGACCCATATGTTAACATTTGACAGATGTCCTAAAATGAAATTGGCAGATGACAGGAATTAGCAGGTGCTTGTCTTAAATTCATCTCATGAATTAAGATAAGCCTTTTCTGAGCTGGACAAGCTTCATTTAGACTGAGAGAAATCTTTCAAAGGTTCTCTGGATGAGTCAAATCACATTTGGCTCAGTAGAGACAGAAAAGATTACACGAGGAGAAAGTTAGGCTCAATCGTGTGCTAGCACGATTTCCTTGAACCTAATTGGATTTTATCCAAATCAATTGGGTTAGCCCAATTGATGACATTCAGATCCTAACTCTTATTTGTGTGATCCAGTTAGGTTCAATTCTGTATGGTAATGAGATATGTCGTGATCTCATCATCGACATCATTGAAACTTCTTTCGATGGATCAGAACTCTTTTGATTCAGACAATTAGAATGATCGATCATCAATATCATTCTAATTGCTTTCAAAATCCATCAGTGATACCTAGCAGTATGTGGTGGCAACCCATCAGAACTGAAGATGAACCTCTCAGTGCAGCTACCTGTGTGATTGAGTTCCTCTATCATGAGTTTCGATTGAATTAGGGTTAAGGTGAACTCGTCAAACCCAATATCAGTCATATGAGTTAATCGATCGATCCGAATCTGATGTGAAATCTTAATGAAAAACTTTTTTTCATTATTTCACTCTGCCATGGCCATGGGCTTAAGAACTCGATCTTTCAATTATCATAGGACTACTCCTCTCATCTACCGAGGTTGATATATCCCATCTTGGTGCGACCTAGTTCCTACAATGAATATGCTACAGCCAACATACACCTCAGGGTTCTGAATGGCTAGGAGATCAAGTTATGGTGTAGTCAAACTATAACACACTCAAGATGAACTATCGATGCACCTCAGATCAAAGAACTAGACACACAACTGCAGCATCGAGCTAGTCATCGACGAGAAGGTAGACTTCCTTATGACTGCTCGAAGTGATCACGCTCAGTACTCTCGTTCTCAACGAATATCTGTACTCTCCCTTCGGTGTCTCCACACCGTAGACTCAAGACACATCTACCCTAAGAAAGTGATCGTACACCAATCTTCCGGATCGATCACCATCCTCGTAATGATCCTATGGTTAGGAGCTATTTATGAGTTAGTTATGTAAATTTATGCCTTAAATTTTTAACTCTTGAAAATATGAATTTACATTCCTACTAACTCAAAGGATGTATTGTTGGAAATAGTGTCCCAAAGCCAATCGTCAGCCTATTGACAGTTGTGCTCTTTCTTGTATTAGTATATGAATTATAAATAAATAAAAATTATTTTAATATTTTTTATCATAAATTGTTTCATCTTCTAATGAACTCCTGTATTGTGGTGAAGTCCTTGGGACTATTTAGACTCGACAAAGGAGGATTTATCGTTTAGTCCTTAAACCTGTTCGCGATCAAATGATACATTGTTACCAAGGACGACAATATTTATCAAGCATAGGTCGTTGTGTGTCATATGGGTTGATTGTCCTCTTAACCAAGGAGTGTGGAGATACTGGTATGGCATACAGGTGAGATGTAAGGGTACATCTGCACTGAACGTGACCGACTCTGGAGCTATATCTGCTGTCAAGATTTGCTCCGATGGGATATGGGTATAACTATCCCTCCGACCTGAGATCGCCACGGTAATTTGCAAGCAACTCACTGCACTTAGGTACTGAATGTTGCGATTTTCTAATTCAGTGATGGAAGGCTGCTGGGTGTAGTCAAGTACTTGACTTGTCGGTGCGTGTGTCAAGATGGGATTGACCACTCCAGTTCAGGAGCTGTGTACAGTCGTATTTCAATTTAGCAAAACCTTGACCAGGGTAGTCCTAGTGAGGAGTCACAGGACTGTTTGAGTTGAGCATGATTCGGATGATCTAATCAGGGTTGACAGTTTAACCCTGAGTCATCCTAAACACAGGGGTCAAAAGGGATGAATTATACAGTAACCATATTCACGTAGGTTCTGAATGTTGCAATTGTGACTATTCGACCTATCCGGATGTTGGGTACCATTGCGAAATGGTCACTTCGATTAGTACAGAAATTGATTCCTATGCTACCGACTTAGGTTCGAACCTGCGGGGTCACACACATTAGAGGTTCTTATCTGATCTGATGGCTGGTGAAAAGTCCTAATGCTCGTGAACTTTGAGTCCTACATGTCTGGGACTCTGTGATCGAGAATCAGGATTCTCTGATCATGAGTACTACACATTTTGGGTATCGGGGTCAAGAGTCCCACTGGTTTAGGACTTTTTTTATCAGAATTTTATATCGATGGACTCTGATGCGCAATTGTCCATCGGATTTGGACTCAGTATTTATGAGAGATTTAATTAATGATTTGATCACTAATTAACTCAATTTTTTTGAGTAATTATTTTTGGATCAAGTCCAATTGAATTGGATTCAGTTAGGTTTGATCCGATTAGGTTAAGTGTTGACCTAATCGCTAAGGTATTTTGGTCACTGATTTGATCAGGGGTTAGGCAATTTCTGATTTGATTAAGATTTTATTGAGCCTAATTAAGCCTAATTAAGTTAGATTTAACTTAGTCTAATTGTGCCTAACCTATTTTGATTAGGTTGGCTCAATTAGGTTCAAACCACCTTAACTAATCTCCCTGCACCACCTCACTTCTCATGCGCCCATTTGAATTCACGAGAAATGAGTTCTCATGAATTTTCTCCCACGCAGAAGCCTTCCCACGCCATCTCTTGTGCATCATTTATCTGGATAAAAATGGTTGGTTGGCCATTCAAATTCAAATGAAGTTTGAATTTGAATGGGGCAACCAACTCCATGCGCCAACTTGCCTTATCCATCTTGTGCGCCACTTATTATACACGAGAAAGAGTTTCTCGTGTAAACTCTCCATGCACAAGAGAGCCCACACCCCTCTCTTCTCATGCATAGAGTGGATAGGAATGAGTTGGTTGGCATTTGAATTCAAATTCGATTTGAATTCAAATGAGCAACTACTTATCTTTATCCTCTCACACGGTAAAAATGCTGCAAAGATGCGGTCTTGCATCATTTTAAAAAAGGAGATAAGATAGGGCATGCACAAAAAAAAAAAAAAACATCTGAGAGAGAAGGGTGGCATAAGAGAGCTTTTCTGTGTGGAAAAAGAAAAGAAAAGGAGAGAAAAGAAAGAAACAAGTGGGCGCAAGTTTCTTCGGAGTGTATCCTAGGGTTTTGGTTTAGGGTTCGAGAAGTGAGAATGTGAGCTACGAGTGTCGTGAGCCCACCAAACTTCAGGGAGAGTATCATCAACCTCTCAAGTGCATCTACTGATGATCCAGAGCATTCGAAGAGTCGGCAGATCAAGATCGAAGGAGTTCGATCAACATCGGCCATCAAAAGGATTCAGCCACGAACTAGCATTCGTGAGGAGCCGATCAGATTGAGAGCTTTGTATAGATGATCCGCAGAGGTCAGACCCACTGTGTGACTGTGTTGCGATGATCAGATCCTCCCGATGATGATCAGATTGTGACGATCGACTATCCGCACAAAGGTAATGTGTTCTGAACACATAACAGTAAAAATATTTACTGTAGAAGTTTGAATTTCAAATTTAAATACATCCTATATATATATATCATATTTAGATCCTTGTGTAGGGTTTATACATGTTAATTAATTAGATTAATTAATAATTTTCACTGTAAAATAATAATTTTGAAAAAGTTTTAAAATTACCGTTTTACCCCTACACTAAAATTTACTTCATGTATCACAGACACAATGTATACAATGTGATAGAAGAATAATCTTTTTATTCATTTATAATCAAAATTATAAATTTATTCTTAGATCTGTACAGAAATGTGTCAGTCGATCTGGCATCTAGGGCACACATCTAACAAACTTCCACTTGAACTAATACCAATTGGCTACATATCTAAGTCCCATCTTCTCAAGATGGACTTTGATCTTTTGCTGGCCCAATGGCTTAGTCAGCGGATCTGTCACATTGTCTGTGGAGTCAACTCTCATAACCTTGATATAACCCTTTTCGAGGTAATTACGGATTAGATGGAATCGCCGCTCGATGTGCTTGGACTTCTGGTGAGACCTTGGCTCCTTAGCTAGGGCTATGGCGCCATTATTGTCGCAGTAAAGAGGTATGGCATTCGATGACATCACTCCAAGCTCTGCGGCAAATTTTTTGTATTAGAATATCTCCTTCGCAGCTTCCGATGCAGCAATGTACTCTGCCTCCATGGTGGAATCAGCAATCACCGTCTGCTTAGAACTCTTCTAGCTAACTGCACCACCATTGCAAATGAACAGGCTTTCAGATATCGATTTTCGATCATCTATATCAGATATAAAGTCTGAGTCTGTATATCCCTGAATCTGGAGTTTTTCATTCCCAAAGATTAGAAACATATCCTTAGTCCTTCTCAAGTACTTAAGGATACATTTCACAGAAGTCCAGTACTCTTCATCTAGGTTCGACTGATATCTGCTTGTGACACTCACAGTATGGGCTATATCAGGTCGTATACATAGAATGGCATACATGAGGCTCCCTATTGTCGAAGCATAAGGGATCTTGCTCATGCGTTCAATCTCCTAAGGTGTGCTAGGGCACATCTTCTTAGAGAGATGAATGCCATGTCTAAAAGGTAATAAACCTCTTTTGGAGTTTTTCATACTAAACTTTTTTAGCACCTCCTCTATGTACATCTTCTGTGAAAGTTCGAGCATCCTATTTGGTCTATCTCTATAGACCTTAATACCCAGTATAAAGGATGCCTCTCTTAGATCTTTCATAGAGAACTCCTTAGACAACCATACTTTGACTGAGGTCAACATGAGAATGTCATTCCCAATTAGGAGGATGTCATCTATGTACAATACGAAGATGACAACTGCGCTCCCACTGATCTTTTTGAACACCCATGGTTCCTCCTCGTTCTTGATGAAACCAAATATTTTGATCACATCATTGAAATGAGTATTCCAACTCCGAGATGCTTTCTTAAGTCCATAAATAGACCTTTACAGCTTGCAGATCCTATGATCATAATCACTGAATGTGAAACCAAGCGGCTATATTTTCCTCAAGATATCCATTTAAGAATACCATTTTCACGTCCATCTGCCATATTTCATAATCGAAATAGGCTGCAATAGCAAGCAATATGTGGATAGATTTTAGCATGGCTACGGACGAGAAGGTATCCTGATAGTCAATGCCTTCGCGCTAACTATAACCTTTCGCTACGAGCCTAGCCTTGAATGTCTCCACATTCCCATCTACACCTATCTTTCTCTTGAAGATCCATTTACATCCAATAGGTACAATACCTTCAGGTGGATCTACCAAAGTCCAGACTTGATTTGAGTGCATCGAGTCAATTTCTGATCTCATTACCTCTAACCATTTCTCAGAGTCGATATCTGATATCGCCTCGTCATAGGTCTTGGGGTCATCACCATGAGCCCCATTTTTCATGAGGAACATTTTCTCTACATCCTCTTGTATGGTACCTAAGTACCTTTCAGGAGGACGAAAAACCCTAATCGATCTACGAGGTGGAAGAAGTTGTGTTAAGACTGGTTCTGATTGATTAGGTTCCTCAGGTTCTTTAGCTCGTTGCTCTTGGAAGACATTCTCCTTAAGCTTAATTATTCTTCCGATGCCACCATCTTGAATAAACTATTTTTCAAAAAAAATAGCATTTCGACTCACAATCATATTGTGGTCTTCCAAAATATAAAAATAGTATCCTAATGACTCTTTAGGATATCCTATGAACCGAGCTCTAAAAGACTTGAACTCTAGCTTGTCCGTCTGCTGTCTCTTGATATGAGCTGGACAACTCCAAATTCTGAGATGATTCAGACTTGGCTTCTTACCCTGCCATATCTCATACGGTGTGGTAGGAACGGTTTTAGAAGAAATTCTATTCAATACATAAATTGCTGTCATGAGACAATGTCTCCAAAGAAACTCAGGGAGGTCTGTGAAGCTCATCATGGAACGGACTATATCTAATAGGGTCCGATTTCTCTATTCTGAAACCCCGTTGAGTTGAGGTATTTCAGGTGGAGTCCATTGAGAGACTATACCATTGTCCTTAAGATAGTCTAAGAACTCTCAACTAAGGTATTCACCTCCTCGATCTGATCGAAGAATCTTAATGGGCTTTTCTGTTTATTTTTCTACCTCATGTCTGAATTCTTTGAACCTTTCAAAAGCTTAGACTTGTGTTTTATTAGAAACATATACTCGTACCTAGATATATCATCGATAAAGGTAATAAAGTAGATGTAGTTACCTCTAGCCAGCACATCAAATGGGCCGCACACATCCGTATGTACTAGGGCAAGTAGGTCGTGGCTCTTTCCCTATGTCTCACAAAAGGAAGCTTGGTCATTTTGCCTTGAAGGCATGATTTACAAACTGGATATGACTCGAAAGTCAACGGACTCAATAGCTCAGATTTCTCCAATTTGTTAACCTTATCTTCCGCTATATGACCTAGTCTTAGGTGCCACAGATACTTATCATTTAGACTATCTCTAGGCCTTTTAATTCCTATGATATTTATATTTTGCTCAATATTAAATACAGATACATCAATATGTAGCTGATAGAGATCGTTAATAAGAAAACCATCTGCAACTTTATTATTTTCATAAAAAATATTACAATGGTCCTTATGAAAGCTAATCACATAGCCTTCTTGTTCTAAACATGAAACAGAAATCAAATTCCTGCTTGCTGCAGGCACATAATAACAATCTCTAAGAAATAAATCTAATCCTAATGGTAATCGCAGAGGGTAGGTTCCCACGATCACAGTAGCAACTCTTGCTCTATTCTCGATGCATAGGATCATCTCTCCATCCCTCAGCTTCCTGCTCTCCTCAAGACCCTACATAGAAGTGCACAGATGAGCACTAGAACCAGAGTCAAGCACCCAACTGGATGCAGAAGAAATCGTAAGATTAGATTCTAAAATGAGCATACCTCCAGAAGGACCATCCTTCTTGTTCTTCAGGGTGGTCAGATATTGAGGACAGTTTCGCTTCCAATGGCCGTCTGATTGGCAGTGGAAATATTTTTTCTTATCAGCAGCCTTCTTCTTCGGTTCTGTCTTCTTATTCTTGCCATCCACCTTCTGCTTCTTCGCAGACTTCTTTTTCTTTCCAAAATACTTTCTTTTGGAAGAAGTCCGCTCCACAGTAAGGACTGAGCCTTTTGAACCCTTCATAGAAAGCTCAGCCGTAACCAGTATGTTCATTAACTCAGCCATGGTACACTGCATCTTATGCATATGAAAGTTCATGATGAACTGACCATATGCATTGGACAAGGACTGAAGGATCACATCAATCTGAAAATTCTTATCTAAGATGATATCGAGCTTCTCAAGTTCCTCAAGATCCTTGATCATTGTCAAACAATGATCTTGGACTGACTGCCCATCACGCATCTTGGCCTTAAAAAGTCTTTGACAGACTTGATACTTGGCCGCGCGACTCTGTTCACCAAACAACTCTTGCAGGTGAGCCAACATTTGGCGGATAGTCAAAATATTCTCATGTTGGTGCTGCAAGTCATCAGACATTGCACCCAACATGTAGTACCTTGCTTTGTTATCATGATCCATCCACTTTTTTAGAGACGCTCTCTGTTCAGCAGTCGGACGTATTGGCATGGCAGGTGGGTCCTGATCCAAGACATGAGTCAATTTTTCAGAACCTAGAATAATTCTGTAGTTCCTCAATCAGTCCTTGAAATTGGGTCCAGTCAATCTGTGGGTGTCTAGTATTTTGGTCAGGGGGTTTGAGGCAGACATGTTTCCTGTAGAGAGTCGAAAGTTTCTAGTTAGATTTTGTAATCAGACTTAACCAATTTGTTTAGGGATTTTATTTTTAAACAAATAGGCTTCCACTATTTTCTCAGATCCCTACACTCCCTTGGTAAAGATGTGAAAATCTCCGTGATCAATAATTTTTAGTGGGTGGTGCGGTCTCACCGACTAGCTCACCACCTCACTTAACAGTTATTGGTGATGGGTCAACCGATGAGTGGACAACTCTTGTCCAATGATTCTCTAATCATGGTGCACCCAAAATTTGGTCTCTAATTTATGAAGCTCATCGTATCCGAGATATTGCTCCAATCCTTAGTTAAGTCTGACCCACCATTTGCATGAACTAGATTTCTGATTGAGTCCCTCACCGTATCCAGAATATTGAGCCCAACCCATCCTCTAATTCATAGCATCCAATGCCTAATGGACATGGTTGCGTCTTCTCGATGCAACTGAGCCACTGTAGCCAGCCGAGAACAATCAACCCCAGGAAGGGCCCGCACATCCATAATGATGGAAGACCTAGACTTAATATTTTCTTAGGATGATTTAATTTAGGTCTCATTAAACTTGACTTGACATAGTCATAACAATTATGACTAACCTAGTGGCATGGGTTAGCTCGAATTGTTAGCCACCTCTAATCAGAACTGAGTCGACACATATGGCCAGGTAAGTGAGATCGGTGGGAGGGATATGCCATTAACTCGACAAGAACGTATTCGAGTCGAGTAGCTCTCAATTAAAAATTAATCGATCGCATCTGCCCAACTTATCTTAGACACCAAATTGTCGAACCAGAACTAATTGGGTTAGCCTATAATTCAGACTCTAACCACTGAGCCAAATTAAGTCTTAACTTGATCGAGTCACATCTAAATGTGATTCGACCTTTATCCAGACTTAATCCTATTAGGCTGGTCAATTATTAGCTTTCATGCTCCCACCTAACTAACTCTTAATTCAGTTTGATCAACCACTAGACCTAATTGAGCTACCCAATCTCGAACCCAATTTTATGAAAATGCCTTAGATCTGAAATTCTCAATTTTAGACCTAACTTAATTTCATAAGCTTAATTCATTAATTAAGTTTGGGTTCATAAATAAAATATGTAAAATAAATCCTAGGATTTTAGGATATAGGATTTTGCAGAAAAGTAAGTTTTGATTTCTGATTAAGGATGAACGCGCGGCATCCCTACACGTCATATGAACATCCCATTGAACGAAAAGAGAGGGTCTTAAAATCTTACTTTATTCTTATGATCGAACGGTCATGAGGAACACCTTAATCAGAAATATAAATTTAACTACAAAACTAGTTAGATCTAAATTAACATATCACATATACAATTTAAGATCTAACTAATACATGCTTTGCATACATCTCATGTATCAAAATTCAATCTAATTAATATGCTTTCAGATCTGATACATCATATGTAATATCTAAAAAATAAGATTTAAATTGAACTATTCAAAATTAAATATATTCTAGACAAGTTACTAGAACAATTCTACAACTAGTCTAGGCATGCAGCAGATCAATTTTATGAAAAAACTAAAATTTTATTTTCTATTTTTTGATATAATTATAACACTTATAACATCAAAAAAATAAAAAATAAATTAGATTTAATTCATATTTTAATCTCATTAAAATATAAGACTTAAGACTATTCATGGATTCAACTAATCCTAGTCTAGTCATGCATCTTATGCATGTTAGATCTTCTTAGATTTAATTTTTAAATATTTTAATTTTAGATCCTATCACATCTGATATGACATCTAAAATCTTTAATATCAGATAAATAAAAATTAAAATCAAATCTAAATTAGATCTGAAATAGAGCCAACAACCAGGTTCTGATACCAGTTGAAGGAGAAAAATCGCTTTTCCTCGCAGGATCTTCTAGATTTCATCAAATCTGGGGCAGAATAAATTCAAAAATTTTTATCCTACATATATTTTAGATCTAAATCTCTAGATCTAATGTTATTTTCTAATATTTCAAATCTAAAATTAAATCTAAAACTATGATGAAAGAAGAAATACCTTAAGGGTAATCTGATTACCCTGTAGATGATCTCTGCACAGCCCGAGGTTCTGATGTAGCCACACAAGTGCCTGGCCTCTACCGGTATCCACTCAAGTAGGACCTAGAACATCTTCTCCTCATAAATTTATGCTCCAAAAATTAGATCTAAATCTGATTAGGAAGATCTTCAAAAGTCTTCCTGAAGTTGGAGCAGCAACTTGTCGAAGAAGTCCTGCAACCTTCTGTTCCAGGCATCACCACGCCTTGGATCTTTGCCAGATGGATGTCCAACTCTTTGGACGTGAAGAGGGGAGGAAGGAGAGTAGGGAGGATGTAGAGAAGAGGGGAGGGGGTGGCAGCTATTGGGTTTTGTGCATGAAACAATTTCTACCTCGAAACCCTAGGCGCAGCAGGGTTTATATAGACCCTGTATGCTGTGCAGTGCCACATCATTCAACCAATCAGAAAATTTTAATAAATTTTAAAAAAATTCTGATTGATGGAGTGATATCATCTGATCACATCAGATAAGAACCCCATCCTCTCTCCTAAGTTGGTGCCAACATTGGATAAGCTCAAGCAAGGTGGCGCCAAAGAGTCCATGTTTATCAGGACTCTTTGGTTCTTATCCATTTGGGGCGCCCACTTTAATCCAATTGGGCTCATGCCATAATTTGATTATGGCATCCAATTCAATTGGGTTTTGGCATATGGACACTCCACAAAAATCCTCCAATGAGCTCTCTTCAGTTTAAGATCTATATGTCAATATTTGACAGATATCCTAAAATAAAATTGACAGGTGACAGGAATTAGCAGGTGCTTGACTTAAATTCATCTCATGAATTAAGATAAGCCTTTTTTGAGCTAGACAAGCTTCATTTAGAGTGAGAGAAATATTTCAAAGATTCTCTGGATGAGTCAAATCATATTTGGCTCAGTAGAGACAGAAAAGATTATACGAGGAGAAAGTTAGGCTCAATCGTGTGCTAGCACGATTTCCTTGAACCTAATTGGATCTTATCCAAATCAATTGGGTTAGCCCAATTGATGACATCCAAATCCTAACCCTTATTTGTGTGACTCAGTTAGGTTTAATTTTATATGGTAATGAGACATATCGTGATCTCATCATCGACATCATCGAAACTTCTTTCGATGGACTAGAACTCTTCTGATTCAGATAATTAGAATGATCGATCATCAATATCATTCTAATTGCTCCCAAAATCTACCAGTGACACCTAGCAGTATGTGGTAGCAACCCATCAGAACTGAAGATGAACCTCTCGGTGCAGCTACCTGTGTGATTGAGTTCCTCTATCATGAGTCCTGACTGAATTAGGGTTATGGTGAACTCGTCAAATCGAACATCAGTCATATGAGTTAATCGATCGATCTGAGTCCGATGTAAAATCTTAATAGAAAACTCTTTTCTATTATTTCACTCTGCCATGGCCATGGGCTTAAGGACTCGATCTTTCAATTATCATAGGACTACTCCTCTCATCTACCGAGGTTGATAGATCCCATCTTGGTGCGACCTAGTTCCTACAATGAATATGCTACAGCCAACATACACCTCAGGATTTTGAATGGCTAGGAGATCGAGTTATGATGTAGTCAAACTATAACACACTCAAGGTGAACTGTCGATGCACCTCAGGTCAAAAAACTAGACACACAACTGCAGCATCGAGCTAGTCATCGATGAGAAGGTAGACTTTCTTATGACTGCTCGAAGTGGTCACGCTCAGTACTCTCATTCTTAACTAATACCTGTACTCTCACTCTGGTGTCTCCACACCGTAGACTCAAGACACATCTACCCTAAGAAAATGATCATACACCAACCTTCCAGATCGATCACCATCCTCGTGATGATCCTATGGTCAGGAGCTGTTTATGAGTTAGTTATGTAAATTTATGCATCAAATTTTTAACTCTTGAAAATATGAATTTACATTCCTACTAACTCAAAGATGTATCACAGATAATGTACACAATGTGATAGAAGAATAACCCTTTTATTCATTTATAATCAAAATTATAAATTTACCCTTAGATCTGTACAGGAATGTGTCAGTCGATCTGGCATCTAGGGCACACATCTAACAGTCACCTTGAGCATTAGGGTCCAAGGGATGAATTATATGTTAGATGTGTGCCCTAGTAGCCAATTGTTGGCTAACACATTACAAAATTTCAAGATTTATTCTTGTACTTGTAAAACTTTATTATTAATAAAATGATATTTTCATTTTCAATCATATTTATGTATCCATGATTTGTCCTAAAAATTAACAAAGGTGATTTTGATATTCTCAAAGTGTTATAAATTTGAGACATATATTATTAGTGGTTAGTTTCTAAATACTTTCAATCATGGGATCGTCATAGAGAATAATGATCAATCCATTTAAGATCAATACACAGATCATCTTCCTTATAGACAGACGAGTCTCGAGTCTGTGGTATAGTGACACTGAGATGAGAGTACAGATGGTTGTTAGAGAATAACTTACACCGAGCGTGACCAATATGAAAAACCATTTGGATGTCTACTCACTCATCAATGATCTTCACGATGCTGTGGTGGTGTAAATGGTCCTTTGATCTATGGTATCATCAACTATTCATAGCGAGGCTATTGAGTTTGACTGTATGTTTCCTTAATCCCTAGCCATTTGAATCTTTGCTGTGTATATTGGCTATAGTAGGTTCAAGTTCGCTGTTAGAGTAGAATGCACCTAGATGAAATTTATCGACTTTGATAGAAAAGTAGTCCTATATGATTAGCAAGACTGAGTTCAAAAAATTCGACAGAAGCAAGTGTGAATACTGAAAATTTTTTTTTATAAGATTTACAAGTAAACTCGAGTCGAGCTAATATGGTATATAACTGATGATGGGATTTGACGAATTCTTCATGATCTCCATCGAGTCGGGACTCACGATAGAAGGACTGATCACACGGTAATTACACCTAGAGGTTCAGATTTTTCTGTTTTACTAGATTGCCATTACGTACTACTAGATATCACTGGTAGATTATGAAAACTCACTAGGATTATTTTTGAAACAATGATCCTTATTAAGTTGAGCTGGAATTATTCTGATCTATCGAAAGAAGTTTTGATGATACTGTGATGGAGATTATGATATGTCTCACTACCACATAGAATAGAATCTGGATGGTCACACACAAAAAGAGTTTAACCCAATCAACAACTTGAATCAAATTTGAATTATCAATTTGATTGATAGTTTAAATTTAAAAACTACTAATTTATAAGTATTACAGATTCAGTAACTGCTAATTGTTAGCAAGAAGACTTAATTGTAAATGTTGTAATTTAATTGAGGCTGATTAAATTATAGATCAAGTCTTAATTAATTTAAATTAGATTTAATTTAATTAGATTTGATTTAATTTAATGCTACTTGGGTTCAATTATCCAAATCAGATTTTGATTTCAATCTTGATTGGATCAGGTTTGACAGCCTTTTGAATTCGATTCGATTCGAACTCAATTTAAACTCAATTTGGATCCAGTTTGAATCAAATTGATCCTGACCCTTTGAGCTCAAATTTTTTGAGCTTCTCTCTCCAATTGGCTGACCAAAAAGAGGAGGAGCAATGATTTTTCTCACTAGTTTTTCTTTGGCGCACGTGAAGGGGTGGAATGGGTTGTCTTGATGTTTCTTGATTAGTTAGGACTCTTATCTAGATAAGAGATATAGCCTAACTAATCCAACCATATTCCTATCTGATTTTGGCATGGAACATCAGGTATTTTGGGTGACAAAAATTATAAAAAGGGTTTTGTTTTGGCATGAGAATCATCATCCCGATTTTGTGTGCTAACTACCTTGTCCCCTTCCCTTCATCCTCTACGTCAACTCCTCTTGCCCTCTCATTTCCACGCTCCTATTCCACATCAGATAGAGATATGAGAGAGAGAAAATCAAGAAAAAGTTTCTTAATTTTTCTTGATGATTAGGATCAATCCCTAGGATCCTATATAGGGCTATTTCAAGTGATATTAAGTAAAGGACCTGATTCAAGCCAAAGAATGAGGCCTGCAAGAAAGCTAGCACCATGAAGGTTTCAAAGTTTTGATCAAAACATCTTTATGTGGATACCAGTAGAGGTCGGGTGCTTGCACGGCTCTGACAGCAACCCCATACATCCGCAGGATCTGATCCGAAGAAGGAGGAAAAAGCAATCAGGTATAATTTCTTTCTTCCTGTTTTGATTTCAGATTTGATTTATAAATTTATTTATGCATATTGGACGATCTTAGGATTGATTATGATTTAAAATTAGCATGCTTAGATCAGATTAAAAATTTTAAAATTTACTTTCGTTGTGATTACTGTAACCATATCGATCTATGCATACAAATTAGTCTACTTTCTAATAGTGGTTCAGAGCTACATTGTTCTAGCATGTTTTAAATAAATTTGAGATTTGAAATTGTATTCATATGATTTGATTTATAGTTCATATATCTGATATGTGAAAGAAAATCTAATCTGAATTTAATAGATTACATATTAGATTTGTTAGATTAAATTCCTATTAGCCTAGTACTTGGATTGGGTGCATCGCCATGGTCATTCGATCATAAGAGGAAGCAGGGGTTAAAGCCCCTCACTTGCTCAATCGATGGGTTCTCTTATGACATGTAGGGGTGCCACTTGTGATGAACTTCCATGAAGAAGAGCCGTGAATGGAAGATCCTAGATGTATGTGATACACCTTTTAGATCTAGGTTTTATTTTCATACATATATTAGATATATATTTTTGATTAATTTTAGACCTTAAAATTATATATGTGATATGTAATTTGTTAATACATGATCTAAAATTTAATTTCTATAAAATTTTAGATCTGAAACCCTAGGATTCAATTTGCACAAACCCTAAAATTATGGTTGGCTTGCCTGTCGAGTCGACTCGGATTTAGTTCGAGTCGACTCGAGTCCTTGGAGAGTCGACTCATCCTTGTTGGAATTGATTCGAGACCCTAGTGAGTCAGCTCATTTGTGTATGAGTTGATTCAATCCCGTAGGCATGGGCTTATAGTTTTTGTTCATCACAGATGAGTCAATCTGAGTTCCAGAATGAGTCGACTCGAGTCTGTTGATAGCAAAATTACATGTGATGCAATCCAAATTAGTTTAGAGTAGAAATTGATTTGACATCTAAACTAAATTCATGTTCATAATGCACTTGATTAAGAATTAAGACTTAAAATTAAAAAAATTTAAAATTATAAATTTAAGATCTAAATTTTATCACATAAAATATAAAATTTTTTTCATCAATCACACTACTGTGGCCACAAACTCATGGACTTAGCCTCTCAAATCTCATAGGACTACTTCTTTCTATCAAGATCGATAGATCCCATCTAGATGCGCATTCTACTCCAATAGTGAACCAACTATCACCAACATTCACTACAACAACTCAACAAGACCATATTTTTGTGTTAATTAAACTCCAGCAAGCTCACTATGAGCAACTATACCATTGCAGGTCAAAGGACCATTCACATAACTACAACATCGAGACGATCACTGACGATTGAGTAGAAATACATATGATCTCTCGTATGGTCATGTTCAGTACTAGTTATTCTCTAACAATTATTTGTACTTATCGTTCAATATCTCTATACTGTAGATCAAAGACTCATCTATTTCAAAAGAAGCGATCTGTATGCTGATCCATCAGGATCGATCACCATTCTTATGATGATACTATGATCGAAAGTAATTTAAGAATTAATCATACATACCTTTAATTCTCAATACTTTGAGAATATGTATCATAAGTATTAATTTCATGGATGATTCAAGGACACATTACACTTGAATGAAAATAAACTTATCTTTTTATTGATTAAATTAATATTTTAAATATAAAATTATGCCCTAGTATTATTACAATGTGTCAACTATATTGACTTTTAGGACATACATCCAACAATCTCTCACTTGGACTAAAGCCAATTGGCCACTAATCTAAGTCCTATATTCTTAAAGTGGACTTCCATCTTTGGTTGGCTCAATTGCTTTGTCAGTTAGTCTGTCACATTGTTCACAGAGTCTACTCTTCATATCTCGATATATTTCTTATTGAGATAGTCGCATATGATGTGGAACCACCGCTCGATGTGCTTAAATTTTTGATGAATCCTTGGTTCCTTAGCAAGTGCTATAGCTCCGTTGTTGTCATAATACATTGGTATGACATCCAGTGTCATTAGCCCAAGCTCCATGATAAACCTTTTGAATCAAAAGCCTTCCTTTGCAGCATCCGAAGCTGCAACATATTCAGCTTCTGTGGTCGAATCCACTATGATAGGTTGCTTGAAATTCTTCCAGCTTATTGCGTTACCATTGCATACGAACATATATCCTGATGTAGACTTTTTATCATCAGAATTAGATATGAAGTCTGAATCAGTATGACCCTCGACTCGCAACTCAGAACCTCCTCCAAAGATGAAGAATAAATCTTTAGTTCTTCTCAAGTACTTAAGGATGTTCTTCACAGCTATCTAGTGCTTCTAGTCTGAATTCGACTAATACACACTCGTGACACTCTCAGCAAAGACAATATCAGATCGAGTATATAGTATGGCATACATGAAACTCCCTATGGCTGAGGCATAAGAAATCTTACTCATGCATTGAATTTCCTCATATGTGGTCGGATATATTATCTTGAAAAGATGAATACCATGTCTAAGAGGTAGAAGTCTTTTGTTAGAATTTCTATGCTGAACCTCTTCAACACTTTCTCTATGTACAACTTTTGTGATAGGTCTAGCATCTTTTTAGATCTACCTTTATAGAATTTTATTCTAAGAATATAGAATGCTTCCAAGAATATAAATCTATCTGTTGTGCAGGATCTGGTACCACATGGTGCACCAGAAAGAAAGAAAAAATAAAATAAAAAATATAATACAAATACATGGATCGATCTCAAGTCTATCTTCATGGGGCATGCAAGCTTTACTATGAAAGAATAAAATAAAATCAATACAAGAAAAACTCACCACTCAACCTTTATATAAGAGTCTCTCAATAAAAAATCTCAAAACCCTCATAAAAGTACTCTAAAATCTCTCTTGAAGTTTTTTTTTACACCTCCAAGACATCACCAGCTTCCCAATATAACTGACGGCATTAATCGGAGTTATATAGACTCTAAAAACTCTAAAATACTGTTACACTAGGAAATAAAGTGCTAATCAAGTTTAGAATCATTCGTGGCTGTCTAATCGTGACCGGCTCACACCAGAGCCATCCGATAGTGCACATCAGGGCCACTGATCACCTGATCAAGCTTGGATTCATCCTCAGCCATCCGATCATGACCGACTATGATCTTGGCCATCAGATCATGCAAAAAATCAGCTGAACTGTGTGTGGACCGTGTGTTCGATCCACACGGCTCCTATGGACCACTAGCACCCCACAGTCCATGGTAGATCGTGCAAGGATGCTGTTCCTGGGTGCCCACACGCACTAGGTCAGCCCACATGCGTGCTCACACTGGGCCTGCCTGTGCGTTGGGCCACGTGCGCCTGCACGTGCATGCATCTCCATCGGGCCTAACCGTTGGCCACCGTTGGCCTGCCACTAGTCGCTGCCACATAATGCGCCATGCAGTCCGTTCCAAGCTTCTTTTGCACGTATTTTCTCCGCCTGAACTCTGTTTGGACTGTTCTTGAGCTCGTTGGACTCCGTTCGTCATCTTGAACCTCACTGTAGGCTCAATATAGATCGAATCATGAGATATATTTTTTAATAATCTTCATCTCGACTCGATATTCGACCTTCACCTATCTTTGAGAGCCTATGATCCATCTCACCCCCATGCCCTGGGGCATGCCTGCTGTCTCATGGATGGGCAAATGTGGGAGTCGAGTCAGGCTGCTCGATCCCACCGCCATCATGGTCTGTGTCCACTCTAACCAAAGACCTGCTCGGGGTATCATCCTACGGTAATAGGAATCTCATGCTGTGATGTTGCCTCTCATCCTCCCGAGTCTCCCGTCTAGTACCCAATCTACCTCCACCTAGAGCTCCACCTCGCTCTGGACTCCTCTGGCTCCTGAAGCTCCACCTCACACTAAGCTCCCCGTCAGGTCCTAATATCCTCTCATCCTCTTTTTTTCCTCCAAAATAATCTTATCACCATGTAATACCTTCAAGATTCCTCCACCAGCAATTATCCTGTAGCCTCTCGAATCCAGTCTGCACAGTGAGATAAGATTTCATCTGAAATCGGATATGTATCAAACCTGTTTTAATCTCTTTACTGTACCATCATGTATCCTCTAGCTGACTGTCCTATACTTCTGATCACATAGTTTGATCCATCCGACAGATAAATAGTGATCTCATTGCTCTCCGTGGAGTCAAAATGCTCCTCTCTGCAACATACATGATAGGTGCATGCAGATCTAAAATTCACTACTGAAAAGAAGTAGATACCTCATCAGATATCTCTAGGATATCATCCTCTGACTCGCTATTGGCCGTCGCTGCAATAGCCCTCATCCGATTCCTGAGTTGAGGGCAATCTCTAGCTAGATGCCCTAACTCATCACATTAGTAACATCTGCTCTTGCTCAAGTCTCTCATCTTAGATTTGGACCATCATCCTCGCGATCTCCTGTCGCTCCGTCTGCCACCTCTTGCTCCTTCAGAAACCACTAAAACTGAGCTGCCACCACCTGAGCTCGAAGCTGGGTTCTCCCTCTTGAGAATCTCATTCTGAAGAATTATTGCGGTGACCTCGTCCATCTTGATGGTACTCTTCTCCACTAGAATAGCAGTCATCAAGGACTCATATGAAGGGAGAAGCGATGTTAGCAAGATCAGCACCCTGATCTTCTCCTTAACTTTTTCACCAATGCTAAGGAGGTCAGTGAGGATCTTCTACAAGTGGCTGAGATGCTTCTGTATGCTTTGTCCCTCAGTCATCTGTAACTGGTAGAACTACCTCCAGAGGAAGAGGGTATTGGTGAGAGACTTCGTCATGTACAACTACTCGAGTTTTGACCACAGCATCATTAGAGAAGTCTCATCAAGTACATGGATCATCACCTTATCTGCTAGATACAAGCAGATTGTACTCACCACTTGCATCTGGAGCCACCTCCAATCCTACACCTCTATGGTAGTCGGCTTCTCATCACATAAAAGAGTATCGGTTAATTCTTGCTGGATGAGCACGTCTTTCACCCTTACCTGTCATAAGGAAAATTTGCTCTTTCCATCAAACCTGTTGATCTCCACTTTGATTATGCTTATCTTCTCTATCTTCTATCTCAATCACCACCACTGCAACCTATGCTTTGGCATTACCTTGCTCTGATACCAATTATTGCGTAGGATCTTGTACTACACAATGCAGCAGAAAGAAAAAAAAATAAAATAAAAAATATAATACAAATATGTGGATCAACCTCAAGCCTACCTCCACGGGGCGTGCAAGCTTCACTATGAGAGAATAAAATAGAACCAATACAAGAGGAACTCACCACTCAATCTTTATACAAGAGTCTCTCAACAAAAACCTCCAAAATCCTCATAAAAGCTTTTTAAAATCTCTCTTGAAGTCTTTTTGTACCTCCAAGATATCACCAGCTTCCCAATGCAATTGATGGCTCATCAATCAGAGTTATATAGACTCTAGAAACTCCAAAATACTATTACATTAGGAGATAGAGTCCCAATCAAGCCTAGAATCATCCGTAGCCATTCGATCATGATCGGCTCGGACTAGAGCCATCCGATCATGCACATCAGGGCCACTAATCACCTGATCAAGCCCAAATTTATCCTCAGCCATTCGATCATGATCAGCTATGATCTGGACCGTTGGATCATGTAAAAAATCACCTGAACCATGTGTGGACCGCATGTTCGGTCCACGTGGCTCCCATGGACCGCTAGCCCCCCACGGTCCATGATGGACCGTGCAAGGATGCTGGGCTTGGGCGCCCACGCACATTGGGCCGACCCGCGTGCGCTTGCATTAGGCTCGCACGCATGCTGGGCCATGCGCACCTACGTGCATGCATCTCTATTGGGCCCGACTGTGCTATCACTGGCCACCGTCGGCCCGCCACCGGCCACCACCACCTCATGCATTATGCCATCCACTCCAAGCTTTTTTTGCATGTATTTTCTCTGTCTGGACTCTGTTTGAGCTATTCTTGGGCTCGTTGGACTCTATTTGTCATCTTGGACCTCACTGTAGGCTCAATATGGATTAAATCTCAAGATATATTTTCTAACACTATCCTGATACCAGTTATTGAGAATTGTGTCTAAAAGTTAATCATTTGACAATTGTGCTAATTATAAATATATATGAATTGATCAATAATAAAAATTATGTAGCCTTTTTCATCATAATGTTATATTTTCTAACAAACTCCTATGCTGTGATGAAGTTCTTAGGACTACTTTGATCGATAAAAGAGGATTTATTATGCAGTCTTTAAACTAGTTCACGACTAAACGATATGCTATTATTAAGATGATAGCAATATCAAGTATAGGTCATTATGTGCCATATGCGTTGGCTATCCTTATAATCAATGGTATGGAGATACTGGTATGGCATGCAGGTGAGATATAAGAGTACATCGTCACTGAACATGATCAATTGCAGAGTCCTCTACTGTCAAGAGTAGCTCACGAAGGGTATGGGTATAAGTATCCCTCTGATCTGAGATCACCATGATGACTTGTAAGTAACTCACTGTACTTTAGTGCTAGACTAATTAAATTTTTAATTCAGTAATGGAAGATTTTTAGATGTAGTCAAGTACTTGTCATGTCGGTATGTGAGTCAAGATGGAATTGATTCCTTCGAATTAGTAGGAGTTAATGTATCAATGTATTTTAATTAAATAAAATCTGAGCCTGGATAATCTATGTGATAGATTTTAAAGGTTGAAATATAATGTAGATGACTTATCTAGGTTTGACAGTTAAATCCTAGGTCATTCTTGAGCATTAGGATTAAAGGAATGAATTATACGATAACCATATACTAGTAGGTTCTTGAATGTTACTTCACCATCATTCGATCTATCCGAATGTCGTGTCTCATTGCTAGATGGTTATATCGATTAGTTTTAGAATTTATTTCTGTGCTATCGGCTTAGGTTCAAATCTACAGGACCACACTCAAAAGAAATTTCTGACTGATCATGTAGCTGATCAATGATTGAGAATCGTTCGAGGATTTAATCATCAATTTGATTGATGGTTAACCTTATGCAAAAGTTATAATAAATTTATTCACTGAGTGTTAGTGAATTAATAAAAGATTAATTAATAATTAGATTACTGATTAGCTTAATTTGATAGAGCAAAGAGGATAAGATCAAATCTAATTTAATTAGATTCAATTAGGTTTGATCCGATTAGGTTATAAGATGATCTAATTACTAAGAGAGAATTATCTCTGATTTGATCAGGATTTTGATTCAATCAATTCATAATTTAATTAGAATTTGATTAAAAAATTATAAATCTAAATAGATTAGGTTTCATCTATTTATTTGGGCTTAACTAGATGTGATTTGGTTTAGAGTCAAATAAAGAAATCAAGAGTCCATAAAATGTTGGACTCCTCCAATGTGCCACCCAATTTTTTGGATGCCACTTCTCATCATTCAAAGAGATTTTTGCATGATGTTTTCTCCATGCAAAAATGCCTTCCACCCTTCCTTTCTTACATCTAAATATGGGTAAAATCTGGTGTCTTATGGTATGTTCAAATCTGATTTGAATTGGTTACTATATAAGATAAGGTTTGACCTTATCTATAAGCCTTACTGCCTACTTTTTTTTATTCCTTTCTTTTATGTGATAAATAGGGGAGTTTTGTGGCATGGGAAATCAGATGGAGATCTAATTGATTTGATAAGGGATGCAAAAATATCTCTTCTCTGGTCGCACACACAGATGAGGGTGCTGATCGACGTATCATTGATAAGAGTCCTTTTGCTTGATGAAACTCTTATTTTTAATAATCAGATCAGATAGGCTTCTTGGATGAGGTGTGTCCCTCTCTTTTGACATCCTTCTGGTGGCTATAAAAAGGCCTGGGTGCTGGATGTTTGAGACATTCAGATCGGATTTTCAATTTCTCTCTGGTTGCTCTCCTTTCTTTCTTACAACCTATCATAATTTTAGGACAAGGCTTTAAGATTTAAGACAAAGCCTTATCTGATCCTAACAAGGGTTGTGAGGATCCTAAAGAAGGAGAATCAGAAGTTCAAAGGAGGTTCTGAGAGGGTGGAGTCAGGTTCTTGAAGAAACCTGACCGATATGAGGCGAGTCAAGTTTTAGAGACTGAAACTCTTGGAGTAAGGTGGAGTACTATTTTAGGTTTAATTTTTATGCAGATCACCGTTGGAGGGTGGACACTTATGTTGAAAAATATGTCCTAAAGCCAATCGTTAGATGATTGTGCTCATCTTGTAAACTATATATAAACTTTTATTAATAAAAATTATTTGATATTTTTATTACAAATTGACTATCTTTGAACTCTTATGTTGTAATGAAGTCCTTAGGACTATATATATTAATTGACAAAGAAAGATTTATCGTTAAGTCCTTAAAATTTTTCGCAACTAAATGATATGCTATTACTAGGACGATAGTGATATCAAGTGTAGGTCGTTGTGTGCCATATGAGTTGGTTATCTTTTTAACCAAGGAGTGTGGAGACACTATTATGGCATGCAGATAGAATATAGGAGTACATTCGCATCGAACGTGACTATGTGCCAAGTGTTGGTGCAAAAATTTGCTTGCGCCGGAGAAGCTGGAGTCGGGGAAGCCGCGGTCGCCGTCGGGACCTGCAAGGGAAGTCTAAACCGGAGGTGGGGTCACTCCGGCAAGACCCTCCGACGCTCAAGTCAGTTCTCTGCCTCAACAAGAATGGAGTGCTCGAACGAAGAATTTAGCAGAGTTTTGAGATAAGAAAATGAGCTTAGAGAATAACGTATCTGGGTCCCCCTTTTATAGGCGGAGGAGGCAACGGATTGATGGCGACGTTTGTAACCGTCTGGTAGTGGGCCGCCCATGGTCAGGGGAATTTATTGCGAAGGGTAGTGGGGTAGACTCGTGGCTATTGTCATAGCCTGCCACGTAGGGCCTGTTGCAGGTAGTGGAGCGGCGTCCGTTGCTGCTAGTTGTCAGCGAGTAGTGGAATCGTGCAGCACCTGCCGCAGGGAGCGGAGCAGAATCGTGGCCGTTGACACAGCCTGTCAGAGAGTAATGGGCCCGCCGCAGGGGATGATGGAGCCGCATGGGATCCGTTACAGGAAGTGGAATAGGATCATGGTTGTTATAGTGATCTGCCAGGGGGCGCGGATCTGTTGATCGAGGCTCGGCAGCGGTCGGAGTCCGACCTCTGTAGAAGTCCGGGAGGGGTCCTCCTTTCGGTTGGGGTCGTGGGTGGAGTCCGGCTCCCGTAGGAGTCCGGACGGAGCTTACCTGCGGTAGATACTGAAAGCGGAACCCGACTCCCGTAGGAGTTCGGGCGGAGCCCTCTGCAATCAAAGTTAAAGATGAAGTCCGGCTCCCGTAGGAGTCCGGACGGAGCTTACCAGCAGCTGATACTGAAGGCGGAGCCCGGCTCCCGTAGGAGTCCGGGCGGAGCCGAGCTGCTGTTGGTGTCGAAGGCGGAGCCCGGCTCCCGTAGGAGTCCGGACGGAGCCGTGCCACTCGAAGTCGAAGGCGGAGCCCGGCTCCCGTAGGAGCTCTGGCGGAGCCGAGCTGCTGCTGATGTCGAAGGTGGAGCCCGGCTCCCGTAGGAGCCCGGGCGGAGCCGTGCTGAAGTCGGTGGTGGAGCCCGGCTCCCGTAGGAGTCCGGGCGGAGCTGAGCTGCTGCTGATGTCAAAGGCGGAGCCCGACTCCCGTAGGAGTCCGGGTGGAGCCGTGCTGAAGTCGGCGGCAGAGCCCGGCTCCCATAGGAGTCTGGGCGGAGCTGAGCTGCTGCTGATGCCGAAGGCGGAGCCCAGCTCCTGTAGGAGTCCGGGCGGAGCCGTGCTGAAGTCGACGATGGAGCCCGGCTCCCGTAGGAGTCCGGGCGGAGCTGTGCCGTTGTCGTTGCCGGTGGTGGAGCCCGGCTCCCGTAGGAGCCCGGGCGGAGCTGTTCTACAGCTGATGTTGGAGGCGGAGCCCGGCTCCCGTAGGAGTCCGGGCGGAGCCGTGCTGAAGTCGGCGGCAGAACCCGGCTCCCGTAGGAGTCCGGGCGGAGCTGAGCTGCTGCTGATGTCGAAGGCGGAGCCCGGCTCCCGTAGGAGTCCGGGCGGAGCCGTGCTGAAGTCGGCGGCGGAGCCCGGCTCCCGTAGGAGTCCGGGCGGAGCCGTGCTGAAGTCGGCGGTGGAGCCCGGCTCCCATAGGAGTCCGGGCGGAGCTGAGCTGCTGCTGATGTCGAAGGCGGAGCCCGGCTCCTGTAGGAGTCCGGGCGGAGCCGTGCTGAAGTCGACGGCGGAGCCCGGCTCCCGTAGGAGTCCGGGCGGAGCTGTGCCGTTGTCGTTGCCGGTGGTGGAGCCCGGCTCCCGTAGGAGCCCGGGCGGAGCTGTTCTGCAGCTGATGTTGGAGGCGGAGCCCGGCTCCCGTAGGAGTCCGGGCGGAGCCGTTCTGTTCCGTCGTCGATTCTGCTGGTTTCGGCTGTGGGTATTCTATACCCAACACTAGTCCCCCTACTTTCGAGTTTGAATTTCAAATGAAGGAAGTACAGAGAGAGAGATGGGTACAGCCGAAACCGTCCCTTCGAATCCTGCGCACTGCCGCCTCCAGATATTTTGGTATTTAATGTGTGTACGCCAGAGCCCGCTTTTCGATGAAGGTGACCTGAAGAGTTTTTTCGGAACCCCCGTTGAAACGCGATCCCAAGCACTATGCCACGAGAATTTGCGAGCGGTCAACCCTCGATAGCAATGAAGGGGATAAGCGCGACATGTGGCACACACCAGCTGGCCCAGGAACACTCACCGCCATAACTGCGCTAGGATCCGTCGGCTATTTAAACCCCTCAGTCCTTTCACGGCTTCATCTTGGCGCTTTTCTTTCGTCTGAGAGTCTTGCCTCTCTCGCACCAGTCCTTGCCCCCTTCAGCCCCCCCCCAATTCTTCTCTGAGGGCTTCCACACCATGTCCTCTACTCTGGAGGCTGTTCTTGAGGGGATTTTTAGGGCTTGGAGGAAGGTGAGGAGGAGAATGGCGGTCGGTGAGAATCTCCATTGTTTTAAAGGGGGCTCGAGGAAGAATTCCTTCAACAACGGGGGTTTAGTAATGGGGGCTGTCGGTGAAGTTATTCTGCCTGTGAATTTTGAAGTAGCAAGGCGGGGTGATACCGGTCAAGAGGGCAGAGCTGCCGTCATAAGCCATGACGGGATCCTTGACGTCGTCGGGGTCGAGGGACCGGAGGCGGTCGGCATCGATGGCGAGGTAGTGGAACTTGTTGCGGGGACGGTGGAAGTAGCGCATGCCGACCTTGTCGGAGCAATTTGGGTGGCGGCTGTTGTGGGGCGCTCGAAGATGAGGCACATCTCTGGCGTCGCTACCGCTTCCGAGGTGACTCTGGTTCTTCTTGAAACAGGTCTTCGCTACTGCCGCCGTTGCCCTTACCGCCTCCGGAGATCTATCCCACCCCTTTCCCGCTAGGGTTGGGACTTCGGAAATAGAATGAGGCGAGATGGGGCGAGAGCTGTTACACGCACCGGAGAACGCGACTGAGAAGGATAGAGATGGAGAGAGGAGTTTGTAGCTCGGAGCGGCCTCCGGTTCGTCCTGCCCGAACCGTGCTTGCGAGACTTGTAATGACGTGTATCTTCTTTTTCTTTTTTTTCCTGACCCACCGGGTCCTATAACGTATACTCTTGTTAAATGAAAAAGAGATTTTGTTACCTCGTCTGCATCTCGCATTAAATAGTTGCCCGTCGAATTTCTTCATTTTCCTTTCCTTCTCTTCGTCTGTATAACGTCGTCCCAAGGTCGTCGGCGACCTCTTCAGTTCATGTGGGGTTGTCGTTTGCCGAGCTACTTTTTCGGTTCTCACGTCGTTCGAAGATACCCGATTGTCATTCCGTCGACGGCTGCAGGTTCGCTTGGGGCCCTTCGGGCCCGAAGTCCCTCCTAGGGCTTGAATTTGGGGATTCAAGCTTCCGTTGCCTTCGGGCACTATTTGCTTTCCTTTTTTGCTTGGATTTTTCTCTGCTGAAGTCGGGGCTAAGTTCGGCTCCCGGAGAAGCCCTCCTGAAGTTGGAGTAGCCCGGCTCTCGTAGGAGTCAGGGCAAAGTTTTCCTGCAATCAAAGTCATAGGCAAAGTTCGGCTTCCGTAGTAGTCCGGGCGGGGTTGTCCTGTAGCTGATGTCGGCGATGGAGCCCGGCTCCCGTAGGAGTCCGGGTGAAGTCTTTTTTGTCGTTGGAACCCGGCTCCCATAGGAGTCCGGGTAAAGTTGTCGTTGAAACCTGGCTCCCGTAGGAGTCCGGGTAAAGTTTTCTTTGTCGTTGGAACCCGGCTCCCGTAGGAGTCCGGGTGGAGCCTTCTTTGTCGTTGGGACCCGACTCCCGTAGGAGTCCAGATGGAGCCTTCTTTGTCGTTGGGACCCGGCTCCCGTAGGAGTCCGGACCTTTCGTTTCCCTCGGAGCTGTTCTGCAGCTGATGTTGGAGGCATTCCCCGGCTCCCGTAGGAGTCCGGGCGGGGTCCTCTGCGATCAAAGTTAAAGATGAAGTCCGGCTCCCGTAGGAGTCCGGACGGAGCTTACCAGCGACTGATACTGAGAGCGGAACCCGGCTCCCGTAGGAGTCCGGGTGAAGTCTTCTTTGTCGTTGGGACCCGGCTCCCATAGGAGTCCGGACCTTTCGTTTTGCTCGGGCTGGCGTGAGGTCCTCCTCGCATTACCAGCCTGGCTTGCGGGGGCGCTTTAGGGCGCTGTGGGGTCTCTCCCCCATCCGGTCTAGAAGAACCGGGTCTCCGAGTTTGCTCAAGTTAGGGCGAGGTTCTCCTCCTGTCCCTAACAGGGCTGCGGGGGCACATTAGGACGTTGTAAGGCCTCTCCCCCCATCCGATCTAAAAGAACCGGGCCTTCGACTTTGCTCAAGTTAGGGCGAGGTTCTCCTCCTGTCCCTAACAGGGCTGCGGGGGCACATTAGGGCGTTGTAAGGCCTCTCCCCCCATCCGGTCTAAAAGAACCGGGCCTTCGACTTTGCTCAAGTTAGGGCGAGGTTCTCCTCCTGTCCCTAACAGGGCTGCGGGGGCACATTAGGGCGTTGTAAGGCCTCTCCCCCCATCCGGTCTAAAAGAACCGGGCCTTCGACTTTGCTCAAGTTAGGGCGAGGTTCTCCTCCTGTCCCTAACAGGGCTGTGGGGGCACATATGGGCGTTGCGAGGCCTCTCCCCCCATCCGGTCTAAAAGAACCGGGCCTTCGACTTTAAGAGGTTGCCCTCTTATTTTTGATACAGTTTGCTTGAATTGTCCCAAGACATATGGGCACGCATTTTTTGATTAGGATGAAATTACTGGTAGTACATCCGTAAGTTTTCTGAGTTCCATGGTCGCGGGAGGTCGGCTCCTCCGAGCTCCTTAAGATAATAAGTTTCAGGCCGGACTACTTCCTTGACCTCGTAAGGTCCCTCCCAGTTTGGGGCAAGTTTCCCCTGGCCCTGTGGTTGCGAGACAGCAGCTCGTCGGAGCACTAGATCTCCTGCTTTAAATGCCTTGTTCTTGACCCGGGCATTGTAATATCGGGCAACTTTCTGTCTGTAGGCTGCCATTCGAACCTGAGCAACCTCCCGTCTTTCTTCCAGCAGGTCGAGGATGGCTCTGAGACTTTGTGCATTTTGGGGTTCGTCGAATGCCACGACTCATGCCGACGGGAGTTTAAGCTCGATCGGGATGACGGCTTCCGTACCAAAGGCTAAAGCAAAGGGAGTCTCCCCTGTAGGCAACCTCTGGGTAGTTCGGTACGCCCATAGCACATGATAAAGCTCGTCCGCCCAAGTTCCTTTCGCTCTTTCAAGCCTCGTCTTAATTCCCTGCAAAAGGGTTCTGTTAGTTACCTCAGCTTCGCCGTTTGCCTGAGGATGGGCCACTGATGTGAAGTTGTGGGAGATGTTTAGATCTTCACAGAATTCAGCGAATCTGGCTCCCGCAAATTGCCATCCATTATCAGTGATTAGGGTTCTAGGTAAACCGAACCTGCATACGATTGATTTTCAGACGAAATCCTGCACTTTCGCTTCTATGATTTTTGCTAGTGGCTCGGCCTCGACCCATTTGGTGAAGTAGTCGATCGCTACAAGGAGAAACTTCCTTTGATCGGACTCCATGGGAAAGGGGCCAAGAATATCCATCCCCCATTGTGCAAAAGGCCATGGGGCACTCAAGGGTGTGAGCTCGGTAGCGGGCTGTCTCTGGATGTTGGCGTATCTCTGGCATCGATCACACTTTTTGACATATTCGATCGAATCATGATGCATTGTTGGCCAGTAATATCCTTCGTGGAGTAGCTTGTGGGATAAGGATCTGGCACCCAAATGGTTTCCGCAAGCTCCCTCGTGTACTTCCCATAAAGCGTAGTCAGCTTTTGAGGGCCGGAGACACCTTAAGAGGGGCAAGGAGTATGATCTTTTGTACAATTTTCCCTCATAAAGGATGTACCGGGAGGCTTGATTTCGGAGCTTCCGGGCCTCTTTCGCGTCCTGGGGGAGAATCCCATCTTTAAGGTAGGTTGTCAGTGGGTCGACCCAGCTGGGCTCGTGGTCGATCCCCATTACGGGCCGCGGCTCTACCGTACTCGGATATTTTAAAACTTCATAGAGGATGCCTTTGGGCAGTTCGGCCGGAGCCGATGTCGCCAGCTTGGAGAGAAGATCGGCTTTGGTATTTTCTGACCTTGGAATTTGCCTGATGTCGAAACTGCTAAAGGTAGGGGTGAACTCCTTCACTTTCTCAAGATATTTGGCCATGCTGTCCTCCCATGCTTCATAGCTCCCGCTGACTTGCCCCACCACAAGTTGGGAGTCGCTGTGCACCCGGAGTTGACCTATTCCAAGCTCTTTGGCGACCCTTAATCCTGCAATCAGAGCTTCGTATTCCGCTCCATTGTTTGTTGCGGGGAACTCAAAACGCAGAGCGTACTCCATGACGACTCCCACCGGGCTGACCAAGATCAGTCCTGCACCCGCGCCCGCCATGTTGGAAGATCCATCCACATAGAGGGTCCAAAAGCAATCGGAGGTACTGGTTTCTTTGTTGGGGGAGTTCGGTCGAGTCTTCAGGTCGTCAACTTTGCTTTGCTCGGGTTCGGCCTCCTCGGAGATAGTGCACTCTACTATGAAATCTATCAATATTTGAGCCTTTATTGCTGGTCTAGGTTTGTAGTTGATGTCGAATTCTGTGAGCTCGATTGCCCATTTTGCCATTCTTCCAGAGGTATCAGCTCAGTGCAAAACCGCCTTGATCGGTTGATCGGTGAGTAGCGTCACCGTGTGCCCTTGAAAGTAAGGTCGGAGTCTCCGAGCTGTAATCAACAAGGCGTAGGTCAGTTTTTCTAATTTAGTATACCTGGTCTCGGCGTCCCTCAGCGCACGGCTAATGTAGTAGACCGGTCGCTGGACTTTCATTTCTTCTTTGACAAGGACCGCTGCGAGGGCTGTGGGAGAGACTGCCAGGTACAAAAATAATTCCTCCCCAGGTTCGGGCTTCGTCAGTAGTGGAGGTGAGCTAAGGTAGCCTTTTAATTCTTCGAATGCCTGTTGGCATTCAGGGGTCCAACAGAAGTTCTTCGGCTGCTTGAGGGTTTGGAAGAAGGGCAAACATCATTCGGCCGATCTCGCGACAGAGCGATTAAGAGCCGCAATCCTTCCTGTGAGGCACTGAACCTCCTTGATCGATCTTGGGGCGGTCATCTCTTAGATGGCGTGAATTTTTTCTGGATTGGCCTCAATCCTGCGCCCCGATACCATGAAGCCCAGGAACTTTCCTGAGGTTACCCCAAAGGCGCATTTGGTCGGGTTCAGCTTCATTCTGTACTTTCGAAGAGCGCCAAAAGTTTCCTCGAGGTCGGCGACATGATCTCCGGAAGACCTGCTTTTTACAAGCATATCGTCCACGTAAACCTCCATGTTTCGGTCGATCTGCTCTTTGAAGATTTTGTTCACCAGTCGTTGATAGGTGGCGCCTGTGTTCTTGAGGCCGAACATCATGACCCTATAGCAGTAAAGGTCGTGATTAGTGATGAAAGCTGTCTTTTCTTCATCTTTCGATGCCATTCTAATCTGGTTATAGTCGGAGAACGCGTCCATAAAAGTGAGGAGCTCATGGCCCGAGGTAGCATCCACCAGTTGGTCGATCCTGGGAAGGGGGTAGCTGTCTTTCGGACAAGCCTTATTCAGCTTTTTGAAGTCGATACACATCCTCCACTTGCCATTTGCTTTCTTGACCAGAACAACATTGGAGATCCACTCAGGATAATTGACTTCTTTGATAAATCTGGCCTTGAAAAGTTTATCCACTTCCTCGGCTATTGCCTTCTGCCTCTCCGGGGCATGACTCCGGATTTTTTCTTTCGTCGGTCGGTGTTTGGGGTCGACCGCCAGATGATGTTCCATGACTTCTGTGTCGATCCCCGGCATATCCGTCGGGACCCATGCAAAAACGTCCGCATTCCTTCGGAGGAAATCCACAAGACGTGTCCGCACCTCCTCCTCCAGGTTGGAGCCAATTAACACCACATGCTCCGCATTCCCATCATTCAAAGGAATTGGTATTAGGTCTTCGATTGGACCGCCCCTCTCTTCAGTGAGGTCATCACGTGCATCCAATCCGTCGACCGGACAGAGGTCCGCTTGATCGTTTCTTTGCAAGGCAATGTTGTAGCAATGCCTGGCCAGCGCTTGGTCTCCCCGGACTTCTCCGATCCCCTGGCTGGTGGGGAACTTCAATTTCAAATGGTAGGTTGAAACAACAGCTCTGAGGGCATTGAGGCCGGGTCAGCCAAGAATTGCATTGTAGGCAGATGGCGCCTTTACCACCAAAAAATTTACCAGAGCTCTAGACTGCTTTGGATGCTGACCTGCGATCACAGTCAGAGCTATCATCCCTTCCGTTGGAACGGAGTCACCGGTAAATCCTATCAAAGGGGAGCAAATCAGCCTTAGACGACCGCCAAGAGTGGCCATTCTTGAAAAGGCGTTGTAGAACAAGATGTCGGTCGAACTCCCATTGTCGACGAGAAAGCGACGGACGTCGTAATTTGCTATGTTCAAGGAAACTACGACCGCATCGTTATGAGGGAATTGGACTCCCTGGGCGTCTTCTTCAGTGAAGGCTATGGGCTCTTCAACTTTTTGCCGCTTGAGGGACACGGCTGGTGTGCTGATTGCCTCCCGTCGGGATTCCCCCGAGATGACGTTGACAGAATCCGACGGAGATCGGTCATCCGGCCACCCTTTATCGGCGACCATAGCCGGAGGTAGTTGTGTAGAGACCTCGTGAGAGGACATCAGATGAGGGAAGGAGGATTGGGCACCGAAAAAGATGACTGGAAGCGGGTCCGTTGAGCGCTCCTTTAAGAACAAGGGTGCTGCGAAGACACGGCCCTTCCTCTAGCGCCAATCCTGTTGGTGCAAAAATCTGCTTGCGTCGGAGAAGCTGGAGTCGGGAAGCCACGGTCACCGCCGGGACCTGCAAGGGAAGTCTAAATCGGAGGTGGGGTCACTCCGGCAAGACCCTCCGATGCTCAAGTCAGTTCTCTACCTCAACAAGAATGGAGTGCTCGAACGGAGAATTTAGCAGAGTTTTGAGATAAGAAAATGAGCTTAGAGAATAACGTATCTGGGTCCCCCTTTTATAGGCGGAGGAGGCAACGGATTGATGGCGACGTTTGTAACCGTCTGGTAGTGGGCCGCCCATGGTCAGGGGAATTTATTGCGAAGGGTAGTGGGGTATACTCGTGGCTATTGTCATAGCCTGCCACGTAGGGCCTGTTGCAGGTAGTGGAGCGACGTCCGTTGCTGCTAGTTGTCAGCGAGTAGTGGAATCGTGCAGCACCTGCCGCAGGGAGCGGAGCAGAATCGTGGCCGTTGACACAGCCTGTCAGAGAGTAATGGGCCCGCCGCAGGGGGTGATGGAGCCGCACGGGATCCGCTACAAGAAGTGGAACAGGATCATGGTTGTTATTGTGATCTGCCAGGGGGCGCGGATCTGTTGATCGAGGCTCGGCAGCGGTCGGAGTCCGGCCTCTGTAGAAGTCCGAGAGGGGTCCTCCTTTCAGTTGGGGTCGTGGGTGGAGTCTGGCTCCCGTAGGAGTCCGGACGGAGCTTACCTGCGGTGGATACTGAAAGCGAAACCCGGCTCCCGTAGGAGTTCGGGCGGAGCCCTCTGCAATCAAAGTTAAAGATGAAGTCCGGCTCCCATAGGAGTCCGGACGGAGCTTACCAGCAGCTGATACTGAAGGCGGAGCCCGGCTCCCGTAGGAGTCCGGGCGGAGCCGAGCTGCTGTTGGTGTTGAAGGCGGAGCCCGGCTCCCGTAGGAGTCCGGGCGGAGCCGTGCCGCTCGAGGTCGAAGGCGGAGCCCGGCTCCCGTAGGAGCCCGGGCGGAGCTGAGCTGCTGCTGATGTCGAAGGCGGAGCCCGGCTCCCGTAGGTGCCCGGGCGGAGCCGTGCTGAAGTCGGCGGTGGAGCCCCGCTCCCGTAGGAGTCCGGGTGGAGCTGAGCTGCTGCTGATGTCGAAGGCGGAGCCCGACTCCCGTAGGAGTTCGGGTGGAGCCGTGCTGAAGTCGGCGACGGAGCCCGGCTCCCGTAGGAGTCCGGGCGGAGCTGAGTTGCTGCTGATGTCGAAGGCGGAGCCCGACTCCTGTAGGATTCCGGGCGGAGCCGTGCTGAAGTCGGCGGCGGAGCCCGACTCCCGTAGGAGTCCGGGCGGAGCTGTGCCGTTGTCGTTGCCGGTGGTGGAGCCCGACTCCCGTAGGAGCCCGGGCGGAGCTGTTCTGCAGTTGATGTTGGAGGTGGAGCCCGGCTCCTGTAGGAGTCCGGGCGGAGCCGTGCTGAAGTCAATGGCGGAGCCCGGCTCCCGTAGGAGTCCGGGCAGAGCTGAGCTGCTGCTGATGTCAAAGGCGGAGCTCGGCTCCCGTAGGAGTCCGGGCGGAGCCGTGCTGAAGTCGGCGGCGGAGCCCGGCTCCCGTAGGAGTCTGGGCGGAGCTGAGCTGCTGCTGATGTCGAAGGCGGAGCCCGGCTCCCGTAGGAGTCCGGGCGGAGCCGTGCTGAAGTCGGCGGTGGAGCCCGGCTCTCGTAGGAGTCCGGGCGGAGCTGAGCTGCTGCTGATGTCGAAGGTGGAGCTTGACTCCTGTAGGAGTCCGGGCAGAGCCGTGCTGAAGTCGGCGGCGGAGCCCGGCTCCCGTAGGAGTCTGGGCGGAGCTGTGCCGTTGTCGTTGCCGGTGGTGGAGCCCGGCTCCCGTAGGAGCCCAGGCGGAGCTGTTCTGCAGCTGATGTTGGAGGCGGAGCCCGGCTCCCGTAGGAGTCCGGGCGGAGCCGTTCTGTTCTGTCGTCGATTCCGCTGGTTTCGGCTGTGGGTATTCTATACCCAACACCAAGCATTCTGCTATCAAGAGTAGCTTGTGAAGGGTATTGGTATAAGTGTCCCTCCGACCTGAGACAACCACAGTGATTTGTAAGCAACTCACTATACTTTAGTATCAACCTATCTAAGTTTCTAACTTAGTGATGGAAGGATACTAGATGCAGTCAAGTACTTATTAAGTCGGTGTGTGAGTCAAGATAGAATTGACCCCTTTGAATTGGTAGGAGATATGCATTAGTGTATTTCAATTTAGCAAAATCTTGGTCAGGATAATTCATGAGATGAATTTGAAAGATTGAAATATAATGTGATTGACTTAATTAGGTTTAACATTTAAATCTTAAGTCATCTTGAGCATTTGGATCAAAGGGATGAATTATACGGTAACTATACGTCAGTAGGTTCTAGAAGGTTGCTTTGCAATACTTCGACCCATCCGATCGTCAGGTCATCATTGCTAGATGATTACATCGATTGGTATAGAAAGTTATTCCTATGCTATCGACTTAGGTTTGAACCTATGGGATCACACACATGAGAAGATTTGGTTAGATTTGATGGCTGAAGAGTTCAATTGGATTGTGACTCTAGTGAAGAGTCCTACTTGGACTAGAACTCTGTGGGAGAGTCTCACTGAGACATGGACTCTATCATTTATGAAAAATTAATTAGTAATTAGATTACTAATTAACTTAATTTGATTGAGTAAAAAGCTTTGGAACAAGTCTAATTGAATTGATTCAATTCAACTCAGATTGGGATTGATATGATCAAATCTGATTACAAGAAAAATTTGATCCTGATTCGATCAAGATTTGGACTCAGCTAATTCTTAATTGGGTTAGAAATTTGGTGAGATATTTAGATTTTTAATTAGATTAGATTCATTTCTATCAGTGGTTTCAATCTAAATTTGATTTGTTTTTAAATTGAATTAGAAATGAAGAGTCCAAGTCAGGCTTGGACTCCATCCTTATTTTTTGCGCCACATTTGGATTCATACCAATTTCTTCATGTCCAATTAGATTTGGATTATAATTTTTGGTGTCATGAGAGAAGATTCAATAAGGGTGGTCAGCCATAGCTGATGAGTCATAATATTATCTCTTGCCTAATTTGAATGCGATCTGAATTAGAGATAAGATACAGACTAAGAAAGAAAATTTTCATATATAGTATATTGTTGGAGCTATATTATTTTTTTTCTTAATTTTCTTGAAGAATATTTTGACATGTGAGACTCTAAATTTCTTTTTCATATTTTAATAATTTTTTTAGAATTTTTAGGGATGCCAAAAAGAGGTTTTGGTGTTGATTCACGGCATCCTTTCTTGAAAAGTTCTAATTTCTAGTCTATAAAAGGGGGACCCCTTTCTTGGACGTCCCATGATCAATTTTCTTATAGATTTTTTATTTCTAGAGCCTATTCTTCTCCTCCTCTCTTCCTCCTCCAGATCTCCTATCACTTTAGTGTATTGAAGGTGCTTGTAGAAGAAGAAAGAGGTCAGCTGTCGAAGTTGTTCACAGACTAGCATCTTCGAGCTCCTGATCTGCGCCAGTCTTCTCGTGGATTTTTTTTATAGAGGTCAGATGACTTCATGTGGCTGTGAGTGATTTAAAGAACACTCTCTCTAACCATCGGATTAGAGGAGATCAAGATTAAAATTTGTTTGGTAATGATCTCTAACTTATTTTGATTCCTGTGATAGATCTAATTGTTAGATCTAGAATTTCAGCATTGATGAGATCGATGTGATTTTTATTTTTAGATCTAAAGTATATATTTTTTATACTAAAGATTCTGATGTGGTAGTCTAAGATTAGATCTTATACATATAATTAGAATTAAATTATTTAATTTATTATTTCCACTACATAAAATTTTTTAATTGCATGTATTGCACTACTGTAAATTTTCTTTAACAGGTATCAGAGCTAGGTTGTTTTGATATGAATTAATATGACTTTAGATCTAATTTTTTATTATTAGATTAGATTATTTATGATTTAGATTAGATCTAAATTTATTTATTTTTAAATCTGATTATTATTTATTTAGATTAGATGTTCTGAGTGTTAGATATGTGCCCTAGATGTCAGATTGGCTGACACATTCCTGTACAGATCTAAGGGTAAATTTATAATTTTGACTATTGTTGGTGCAAAAATCTGCTTGCGTCGGAGAAGCTGGAGTCGGGGAAGCCACGGTCACCGCCGGGACCTGCAAGGGAAGTCTAAATCGGAGGAGGGGTTGCTCCGGCAAGACCCTCCGACGCTCAAGTCAGTTCTCTGCCTCAACAAGAATGGAGTGCTCGAACGGAGAATTTAGCAGAGTTTGGAGATAAGAAATGAGCTTAGAGAATAACGTATCTGAGTCTCCCTTTTATAGGCGAAGGGGGCAACGGATTGATGGCGACGTTTGTAACCATCTGGTAGTGGGCCGCCCATGATCAGGGGAATTGATTGCGAAGGATAGTGGAGTAGACACATGGCTATTGCTACGGCCTGCTACGTAGAGCCAGTTGCAGGTAGTGGAGCGGCGTCCGTTGCCGCTAGCTGTCAGGGAGTAGTGGAGTCGCGCAGCACCTGCCGCAGGGAGTGGAGCAGAATCATGGCCGTTGACACAGCCTGTCAGAGAGTAATGGGTCTGCCGCAGGGGGTGATGGAGCCGTGTGGAATCCGCTACAAGAAGTGGAACAGGATCATGGTTGTTATTGTGACCTGCCAAGGGGCGCGGACCTGTTGATTGAAGCTTGGCAGCGGTCGGAGTCTGGCCTCTGTAGAGGTCCGGGAGGGGTCCTCCTATCGGTTGGGGTCGTGGGTGGAGCCCGACTTCCGCGGGAGTTCGGGCGGAACCCTCTCGGAGCTGGAGCTGCTGGCGGAATCCGACTCCCGTAGGAGTCCGGGCGGAGTCCTCTGCAATCAAAGTTAAAGGTAAAGTCCGGCTCCCGTGGGAGTCCGGATGGAGCATACCAGCAATTGATACCGAGGCGGAGCCCGGCTCCTGTAGGAGTCCGGGCGGAGCCGTTCTGTAGCTGATGTCGGAGGCAGAGCCCGGCTCCCGTAGGAGTCCGGGCGGAGTCGTTCTGTAGCTGATGTCGGAGGCGGAGCCCGGCTCCCGTAGGAGTCCGGGCGGAGCCGTTCTGTAGCTGATGTCGGAGGTGGAGCCCGGCTCTCGTAGGAGTCCGGGCGGAGCCATTCTGGAGCTGATGTCGGAGGCGGAGCCCGGCTCTCGTAGGAGTCCGGGCGGAGCCGTTCTGTAGCCGATGTTGGAGGCGGAGCCCGACTCCCGTAGGAGTCCGGGCGGAGCCGTTCTGCAGCTGATGTCGGAGGTGGAGCCCGGCTCCCGTAGGAGTCCGGGTGGAGCCGTTCTGTAGCCGATGTTGGAGGTGGAGCCCGGCTCCCATAGGAGTCCAGGCGGAGCCGTTCTGCAGCTGATGTCGGAGGCGGAGCCCGGCTCCCGTAGGAGTCCGGGCAGAGTCGTTCTGCAGCTGATGTCAGAGACGGAGCCCGGCTCCCGTAGGAGTCCGGGCGGAGTCATTCTGTAGTTGATGTCGGAGGTGGAGCCGTTCTGTAGCCGATGTTGGAGGCGGAGCCCGGCTCCCGTAGGAGTCCGGGCGGAGCCATTCTGTAGCTGATGTCGGAGGCGGAGCCCGGCTCCCGTAGGAGTCCGGGCGGAGCCATTCTGTAGCCGATGTTGGAGGCGGAGCCCGGCTCCCGTAGGAGTCCGGAGTCCGGGCGGAGCCGTTCTGCAGCTGATGTCGGAGGCGGAGCCCGGCTCCCGTAGGAGTCCGGGCGGAGCCGTTCTATAGCCGATGTTGGAGGCGGAGCCCGGCTCCCGTAGGAGTCCGGGCGGAGCCGTTCTGTAGCCTATGTTGGAGGCGGAGCCCGGCTCCCGTAGGAGTCCGGGCGGAGCCGTTCTGCAGCTAATGTCGGAGGCGGAGCCCGGCTCCCATAGGAGTCCGGGCGGAGTCATTCTGCAGCCGATGTCGGAGATGGAGCCCGGCTCCCATAGGAGTCCGGGCGGAGTCGTTCTGTAGTTGATGTCGGAGGCGGAGCCCGGCTCCCGTAGGAGTCCGGGTGGAGTCGTTCTGTAGTTGATGTCGGAGGCGGAGCCCGGCTCCCGTAGGAGCCCGGGCGGAGCTGTGTTGTTCCATCGTCGATTCCGCTGAGGGTTTCGACTGTGGGTATTTTATACCCAACACCAGTCCCCCTACTTTCGAGTTTGAATTTCAGACGAAGGAAGTACAGAGAGAGAGATGGGTACAGCCGGAACCGTCCCTTCGAATCCTGCGCACTGCCGCCTCCAGATATTTTGGCATTTAATGTGTGTACGTCAGAGCCCACTTTTCGGTGAAGGTGACCTGAAGAGTCTTTTCGGAACCCCCGTCGAAATGCGATCCCCAGGCGCCGTGCCACGAGAATTGGCGAACAGTCAACCCTCGATAGCGATGAAGGGGATAAGCGCGACACGTGGCACGCACCAGTTGGCCCAGGAAGACTCGCCGCCATAACTGCGATAGGATCCGTCGGCTATTTAAACCCCCCAGTCCTTTCATGGCTTTATCCTGGCGCCCTTCTCTCGCCTGAGAGCCTTGTTTCCCTCGCACCAGTCCTTGCCTTCTTCAGCTTCCCCCCAATCCTTTTCCGAGGGTTTCTACACTATGTCCTCTACCCTGGAGGCTGTTCTTGAGGGGATTTTTAGGGCTTGGAGGAAGGTGAGGAGGAGAATGGCGTCCGGTGAGAATCTCCATCGTTTTAAAGGGAGCTCAGGGAAGAATTCCTTCAACAACAGGGGTTTAGTAACGGGGGCTGTCGGTGGAGTTATTCTGCTCGCGAATTTTGGAGTAGCAAGGCGGGGTGATACCGGTCAAGAGGGCAGAGCTACCGTCATAAGCCATGATGGGATCCTTGACGCCATCGGGGCCGAGGGACTGGAGGCGGTCGGCGTCGACGGTGGGGCAGTGGAACTTGTTGCGGGGATGGTGGAAGTAGCGCATACCGACCTTGCCGGAGCATTTTGGGTGGCGGCTGTCACGGGGCATTCAGAGATGAAGCACATCTCTGGCATCGCTACTGCTTCCAAGGTGACTCCGGTTCTTCTTGAAACAGGTCTTCGCTACTGCCGCCGTTGCCCTTACCGCCTCCGGAGATCTATCCCACCCTTTTCCCGCTAGGGTTGGGACTTCGGAGACAGAATGAGGCGAGATGGGGCGAGAGCTGTTACACGCACTGGAGAACGCGATCGAGAAGGACAGAGACGGGAAGAGGAGTTCGCAGCTCGGAGCGGCCTCCGGTGCACCCTTCCCGAACCGTGTTTGCGAGGCTTGCGATGACGTGTATCTTCTTCTTCTTTTTTCCCTGGCCCACCGGGTCCTGTAACGTATACTCTTATTAAATGAAAAAGAGATTTTGTTATCTTGTCTGCATCTCGTATTAACTAGTTGTCTGTCGAACTTCTTCATTTTCCTTTCCTTCTCTTTGTCTGCATCACGTCGTCCAAGGTCGTCGACGACCTCTCTTGTTCATGTGGGGTTGTCATTTGCCGAGCTACTTTTCGGTTCTTACACCGTTCGAAGATACCCGATTGTCATTCTGTCGACGGTTGTAGGTTCGCTTGGGGCCCTTCGGGCCCGAAGTCCCTCCTAGGGCTTGAATTTGGGGGTTCGAGCTTCCGTTGCCTTCGGGCACTGTTTGCTTTCCTTTTTTTTTTTTGCTTGGGTTTTTTCTCTGCTGAAGTTGGAGCTAAGTTCGGCTCCCTTGGGAGTCCGAACGGAGAAGCCCTCCTGAAGTTGGAGTAGCCTGGCTCTCGTAGGGGTCAGGGCGAAGTCCCCCTGTAATCAAAGTCGTAGGCAAAGTTCGGGTCCCGTAGGGATCTGGACAAGGCCTATCGGTAGCTGCTATTGTCAGCGGAGCCCGGTTCCCGTAGGAGTCCAGGCGGGGTTGTCCAGCGGCTGATGTCGACGATGGAACCCGACTCCCGTGGGAGTCCGGGTGAAGCCTTCCTTATCGTCGGAGCCCGGCTCCCGTAAGAGTCCGGATGAAACCTTCTTTGGCGTCACGGATGGAACCCGGCTCCCGTAGGAGTCCGGGTGAAGCTTTCCTTGGCGTCGGAACCCGACTCCCGTAGGAGTCCGGATGAAACCTTCTTTGGCGTCGTGGATGGAACCCGACTCCCGTAGGAGTCCGGGTGAAGCTTTCCTTGGCGTCGGAACCCGACTCCCGTAGGAGTCCGGATGAAACCTTCTTTGGCGTCGTGGATGGAACCCGGTTCCCGTAGGAGTCCGAGTGAAGCTTTCCTTGGCGTCGGAACCCGATTCCCGTAGGAGTCCGGATGAAACCTTCTTTGGCGTCGTGGATGGAACCCGGCTCCCGTAGGAGTCCGGGTGAAGCTTTCCTTGGTGTCGAAACTCGGCTCCCGTAGGAGTCCGGATGAAACCTTCTTTGGCGTCGTGGATGGAACCCAGCTCCCGTAGGAGTCCGGGTGAAGCTTTCCTTGGCGTCGGAACCCGGCTCCCGTAGGAGTCCGGACCTTTCATTTTGCTCGAGCCGGCGTGAGGTTTTCCTCTCGTTATCAGCCTAGCTTGTGGGGGTGCGTTAGGGCACTGTAAGGCCTCTCCCCCCTCTGGTCTAAAAGAATCGGGCCTTCGACTTTGCTCGTGTCAGGACGAGGTTCTCCTCCTGTCCCTGACATGGCTGTGGGGGTATATTAGGGCGTTGTAAAGCCTCTCCCCCCTCCGATCTAAAAGAACCGGGCCTTCGACTTTGCTCGTGTCAGGGCGAGGTTCTCCTCCTGTCCCTGACAGGGCTGTGGGGGCACATATGGGCGTTGTAAGGCCTCTCCCCCCATCCGGTCTAAAAGAACCGGGCCTTTGACTTTGCTCAAGTTAGGGCGAGGTTCTCCTCCTGTCCCTAACAGGGCTGTGGGGGCACATATGGGCGTTGTAAGGCCTCTCCCCCCTTCCGGTCTAAAAGAACTGGGCCTTTGACTTTGCTCAAGTTAGGGCGAGGTTCTCCTCCTGTCCCTAACAGGGCTGTGGGGGCACATATGGGCGTTGTAAGGCCTCTCCCCCCTTCCGGTCTAAAAGAACCGAGCCTTTGACTTTGCTCAAGTTAGGGCGAGGTTCTCCTCCTGTCCCTAACAGGGCTGTGGGGGCACATATGGGCGTTGTAAGGCCTCTCCCCCCATCCGATCTAAAAGAACCGGGCCTTCGACTTTATGAGATTGTCCTTTTGTTTTTGACACAGTTTGCTTGAATCGTCTAAGGACGCATGGGTATGCGATTTTTGACTAAAACGAAGTTACTGGTAGTACATCCGTAAGTTTTCTGAGCTCCACGGTCGTGGGAGGTCGGCTCCTCCAAGCTCCTTGAGATAATAAGTTTCGGGCCGAACTACTTCCTTGACCTCATAAGGTCCCTCCCAGTTCGGGGCGAGCTTCCCCCGGTCCTGAGGTTGTGAGACAGCAGCTCGTCGAAGCACCAGATCCCCTGCTTTAAAGGTTTTGCTCTTGACCTGGGCATTGTAATATCGGGCAACTTTCTGTCTGTAGGCTGCCATTCGAACCTGAGCAATCTCCCGCCTTTCTTCCAGCAGGTCAAGGTTGGTTCTGAGACTTTGTGCATTTTGGGGTTCATCGAATGCCACGACTCGTGCCGACGGGAGTTTAAGCTCAATCGGGATGACGGCCTCCGTACCGAAGGCTAAAGCAAAGGGAGTCTCCCCCGTAGGTAGCCTCTGGGTGGTTCGATACACCCAAAGCACATGATAAAGCTCATCCGCCCAAGTTCCTTTTTCTTTTTCCAGCCTCGTCTTAATTCCCTGCAACAGGGTTCTGTTAGTTACCTCAGCTTCGCCGTTCGCCTGAGGGTGGGCTACTGATGTGAAGTTGTGGAAGATGTTTAGATCTTCAAAGAATTCGGCGAATCATGCTCTCACGAATTGCCGTCCGTTATCAGTGATTAGGGTTCTAGGCAGACCGAACCTGCACACGATTGACTTTCAAACAAAATCTTGTACTTTTGCTTCTGTGATTTTTGCTAGTGGTTCGGCCTCGACCCATTTGGTGAAGTAGTCGATCGCCACAAGGAGGAACTTCCTTTGCCCAGACGCCATGGAAAAGGGGCCAAGAATATCCATCCCCCATTGTGCAAAAGGCCATGGGGCACTCAAAGGTGTGAGCTCGGTAGCGGGTTGTCTCTGGACGTTGGCGTATCTCTGGCATCGATCACACTTCTTGACATATTCAATCGAATCACGATGCATTGTTGGCCAGTAATACCCTTGGCGGAGTAGCTTGTGGGATAAAGATCTGGCACCCAAATGGTTTCCGCAAGCCCCCTCGTGTACTTCCCATAAAGCATAGTCAGCTTCTGAGGGCCGGAGACACCTTAAGAGGGGCAAGGAGTATGATCTTTTGTATAATTTACCCTCATAAAGGATGTACCGGGAGGATTGATTTCGGAGTTTCCGGGCCTCTTTCGCATCCTGGGAGAGAATTCCATCCCTAAGATAGGTTATCAGTGGGTCGACCCAGCTAGGCTCGTGGTCGATCTCCATTACGGGCCGTGGTTCCTCTGTACTCGGATGTTTTAGAACTTCAAAGAGGACACCTTTGGGCAATTCGGCCGGAGCCGATGTCGCCAGTTTGGAGAGAAGATCGGCTCTGGTATTCTCCGACCTTGGAATCTGCCTGATGTCAAAACTGCTAAAGGTAGGGGTGAACTTCTTCACTTTCTCAAGATATTTGGCCATGCTGTCCTCCCGTGCTTCATAGCTCCCGCTGACTTGCCCCACCACAAGTTGGGAGTCGCTGTGCACTCGGAGTTGACCTATTTCAAGCTCTTTGGCGACCCTTAATCCTGCAATCAGAGCTTTATATTCTGCTCCATTGTTTGTTGCGGGGAACTCGAAACGCAGAGCGTACTCCGCGATGACTCCCTCCGGGCTGACCAAGATCAGGCCTGCACCCGCGCCAGCCATGTTGGAAGATCCGTCCACATAGAGGGTCCAAAAGCAATCGGAGGGACTGACTTCTTCGTTGGGGGAGTTCGGTTGAGTCTTCAGGCTGTCAACTTTGCTTTGCTCAGGTTCGGCCTCCTCGGGGATGGTGCATTCTACTATGAAATCTGCCAATATTTGGGCTTTGATTGCTGGTCTAGGCTTGTAGTTGATGTCGAATTCTGTGAGCTCGATTGCCCATTTCGCCATTCTCCCAGAGGTATCAGCTCGGTGCAAAACCGCCTTGATCGGCTGATCGGAGAGTAGCGTCACCGTGTGCCCTTGAAAGTAAGGTCGGAGTCTCCGAGCTGCAATCAACAAGACGTAGGTCAGTTTTTCTAATTTAGTATACCTGGTCTCGACATCCCTCAGCACACGGCTAATGTAGTAGATCGGCCGCTGGACTTTCATTTCTTCTTTGACAAGGACAGCTGCGAGGGCTGTGGGAGAGACTGCCAGGTACAAAAATAGTTCCTCCCCAAGTTCAGGCTTCGCCAGCAGCGGGGGTGAGCCAAGGTAGCCTTTTAATTCTTCGAATGCCTGTTGGCATTCAGAGGTCCAACAGAAGTTCTTCGACTGCTTGAGGGTTTGAAAGAAGGGCAAACATCGTTCGGCCGACCTCGCGATGAAGCGATTAAGAGCCGCAATCCTCCCCATAAGGCACTGAACCTCCTTGATCGACCTTGGGGCGGCCATATTTTGGATGGCGCTAATTTTCTCCGGATTGGCCTCAATCCCGCGCCCCGATACCATGAAGCCCAGGAACTTTCCTGAGGTTACCCCAAAAGCACATTTAGTCGGGTTCAGCTTCATTTTATACTTTCGAAGAGCGCCAAAAGTTTCCTCAAGGTCGATGACATGATCTCCGGAAGACCTGCTTTTTACAAGCATATCATCCACGTAAACCTCCATGTTTCGGCCGATCTGCTCTTTGAAGATTTTGTTCACCAGTAGTTGATAGGTGGCGCCTGCGTTCTTGAGGCCGAACGGCATGACCCTGTAGCAGTAAAGGCCGCGATTAGTGATGAAAGCTGTCTTTTCTTCATCTTTCGATGCCATCCTAATCTGGTTATAGCCGGAGAATGCGTCCATAAAAGTTAGGAGTTTATGGCCTGAGGTAGCGTCCACAGTTGGTCGATTCTGGGAAGGGGGTAGCTGTCCTTTGGACAAGCCTTATTCAGCTTTTTGAAGTCGATACACATCCTCCACTTGCCGTTTGCTTTCTTGACCAAAACAACATTGGAGATCCACTCAGGATAATTGACTTCCTTAATAAATCCGGCCTTGAGAAGCTTATCCACTTCCTCGGCTATCGCCTTCTGCCTCTCCGGGGCATGGCTCCGGATTTTTTCTTTTGTAGGCTGATGTTTAGGGTCGACCGTCAGATGATGTTCCATGACTTCTGTGTCGATCTCCGGCATATCCGTCGGGACCCATGCGAAAACGTCCGCATTCCTTCGGAGGAAATCTACGAGATGCGTCCGCACCTCCTCCCCCAGGTTGGAGCCAATTAACACCACATGCTCCGTGTTCCCATCATTTAGAGGGATTGGTATCAGGTCTTCGATAGGACCGCCCCTCTCTTCAATGAGGTCATCGCGAGCGTCCAATCCATCGACCGGACAGAGGTCCGCTTGATCGCTCCTTTGCAAGGCGATGTTGTAGCAATGTCTGGCCAGGGCTTGGTCTCCCCGGACTTCTCTGATCCCCTGGCTGGTGGGGAACTTCAATTTCAAATGATAGGTTGAAACAACAGCTCTGAGGGCATTGAGGCCGGGTCGGCCAAGGATTGCGTTGTAGGCGGATGGCGCCTTTACCATCAGAAAATTCACCAAAGCTCTGGACTGCTTTTGGTTACTGGCCCGCGGTCACAGTCAGAGCTGTCATTCCCTCCGTTGGAACGACGTCACCGGTGAACCCTATCAAGGGGGAGCAAATTGGTCTCAGACGACCGCTAAGAGTGGCCATTCTTAAAAAGGCATCGTAGAACAGGATGTCGGCCGAACTCCCGTTGTCGACGAGAATGCGACGGACGTCGTAATTTGCTATGTTCAAAGAAACTACGACTGCGTCGTTATGAGGGAATTGGACTCCCTGGGTGTCCACTTCAGTGAAGGTTATGGGTTCTTCAACTTTTTGTCGCTTGGGGGATGCAGCTGGTGCGCTGATTGCCCCCCGCCGGGATTCCCCTGAGATGACGTTGACGGAATCCGGCAGAGACCGATCATCCGGCCACCCCTTATCGGCGACCATAGCTGGAGGTAGTTGTGCAGAAACCTCATGAGAGGACATCCAATGAGGGAAGGAGGATTGGGCGTCGGAAAAGATGGCCGGAAGTGGATCCGTTGAGCGCTCCTTCAAGAACAAGGGTACTACGAAGACACGCCCTTCTTCTAGCGCCAATCCTGTTGGTGCAAAAATCTGCTTGCGTCGGAGAAACTGGAGTCGGGGAAGCCGCGATCGCCGTCAGGACCTGCAAGGGAAGTCTAAACCGGAGGTGGGGTTGCTCCGGCAAGACCCTCCGACGCTCAAGTCAGTTCTCTGCCTCAACAAGAATGGAGTGCTCGAACGAAGAATTTAGCAGAGTTTGGAGATAAGAAATGAGCTTAGAGAATAACGTATCTGAGTCCCCCTTTTATAGGCGAAGGGGGCAACGAATTGATGGCGACATTTGTAACCGTCTGGTAGTGGGCTGCCCATGATCAGGGAAATTGATTGCGAAGGATAGTGGAGTAGACACGTGGCTATTGTTACGGCCTGCTACGTAGAGCCAGTTGCAGGTAGTGGAGCGGCGTCCGTTGCCGCTAGCTGTCAGGGAGTAGTGGAGTCGCGCAGCACCTGCCGCAGGGAGTGGAGCAGAATCATGGCCATTGACACAGCCTGTCAGAGAGTAATGGGTCTGCCGCAGGGGGTGATGGAGCCACGCGGAATCCACTACAAGAAGTGGAACAGGATCATGGTTGTTATTGTGACCTGCCAAGGGGCGCGGACCTATTGATTGAAGCTTGGCAGCGGTCGGAGTCTGGCCTCTGTAGAGGTCCGGGAGGGGTCCTCCTATCGGTTGGGGTCGTGGGTGGAGCCCGACTTCCGCGGGAGTCCGGGCGGAACCCTCTCGAAGCTGGAGCTGCTGGCGGAATCCGACTCCCGTAGGAGTCCGGGCGGAGTCCTCTGCAATCAAAGTTAAAGGTGAAGTCCGGCTCCCGTGGGAGTCCGGATGGAGCTTACCAGCAATTGATACCGAGGCGGAGCTCGGCTCCCGTAGGAGTCCGGGCGGAGCCATTCTGTAGCTGATGTCGGAGGCGGAGCCTGGCTCCCGTAGGAGTCCGGGCGGAGTCGTTCTGTAGCTGATGTCGGAGGCGGAGCCCGGCTCCCGTAGGAGACCGGGCGGAGCCGTTCTGTAGCTGATGTCGGAGGCGGAGCCCGACTCTCGTAGGAGTCCGGGCGGAGCCGTTCTGTAGCTGATGTCGGAGGCGGAGCCCGGCTCTCGTAGGAGTCCGGGCGGAGCCGTTCTGTTGCCCAGCTATGCAACCCAAGAGGGGGGGGTGAATTGGGTTTCTAAAAATTTTAGAATTGATTAATTACTTATGATGAACAAGACAAAGATTTTAATTCAATATTAATTACCTGAAGCAGAATTGCAAGGATATAATAAAGAAATAAGATATAGTGATAAAGCACACCACAAACACAAAGATTTATAGTGGTTCGGTGCCAACCTTGCACCTACATCCACTCCCCAAGCTCCTACTTGGGAATTTCAATCCACTATGCTTGTATTCAACCTGAATACAAAACGTCAGAAACTCCGACACTAGCATCCCAAGCTAGATCACTTATTTTCCGGGTACAAGTAAACCCAAAACACTCCGATTTCAGGTTCGGATCAACCTTTCCTTGTTTTGGAAATCCTCCAAAAATAAGAACAAAAACTCACAAAGAGTTAGAAAATTTTGAGCACAGATTAATACAATAACAGCTCCTTTAAATGAGCGAATATAACAATAAAAACTTTACTCAAATGAAGAACCCCTTTTCGGATTTTCTCAAAGTGGATGAACGCTTGAACGAATGCTTGAGAAGAGGTTGATTGTTGATTGAAGATCTCTTGAAAGCTTTGGAAGATCTCTAGATCAAGGTTGAACAATAGGCTTGAAAGATCCTCTCTTTGAAAGCTCTTGAATCTCTTTCACAATCTCTCGTGTGGATTTTGGATCCTCTTTTCTTTTTCTCTCAAATTATCTCGTGGATCCTCTCAATAAATTTTATCTCTCTTTTGATCTGCCGATTGATCTTCTTCTTTTCTCTCCAATTTGATCTGCTATTTAATCTGCAATTTCTTTCACCATTTCAAGCATTTTATAGCATTAAAAGCAAGAGAAAACAATTTAGGCAGATAAAGAGCTGTTAGAGCAATTTTAGGAAGCATAAAAGGCAATTAAAACGGGCAAAAAAATAGCCGTTGCTGACATTTTCCATCGCAGGGGTCGACTCATGAGTCGACTCATGCTACAGGAGTCGACTTATGAGTCGACTTCTGTTGCAACAGCCAAAAAATGAGTTTCTGCAACTTTTAGCCTAAAAACTGCAGGGGTCGACTCATGGGGGTCAACTCATGCCTGGAGGTCGACTCATGAGGGTCGACTCACAGGGTGTGCCAACAAAAAATCTGGGTGCCAATCAGCTCATTGTGCCATGAGTTGACTCACGGGTTGACTCATGATTTTCAAACATGCATAACTTTCAAAATACAAGTCCAAACATAATAAAATTTTCATCAATAGTTTACAAATTATTTGTTCTATCAAATGATACTATCAAATTAGGATTTTAGTAAAATTATGATTTTACCCCTGAAGAGCATAAGGACTTTTTCAATTTAAAATTATTTGTATCCCTTCAATCTACTTTGTAATCATCAAAATCAATCTAGGAGCAACAATCTCTCCCTTTTTGATGATGACAAAATATTTGAACAAAAGCATTTATGTGAATCAATAATTTTAAAAGAATGCATTATACATTTATATGCTTAAAAAGAGTAAGATTCTTTTGGCATGATCATATACAAAAATAGTTTGTCCATCTTCTTAAAGATTTGAAGATATGCTCATTGGAATATGTGATTTTGGTGTTAGAGCAGAAAACTTGTTTTTTTTTTTTGTTATCAGATTGAGCTCTATTTTGAAAATTCCATTCTCATTTGATTTTAGTTTTAGCATCAGAGCAAAAAAAAATACTTATGTGCTTAAAAAATTATGTGTGCCAAAGTATGTTTAAAAGTTGATTTTGAGCTTAAGTGTATTAACTCATTTTGAGCTTAAGATATATCAGAGCAAGAGAAAAGAAATAAATTTTGCAATGTATCAGAGCAAGAACAATAATTTTTACAATGTTATCAGAAAAGATTTTACAATGTATCAGAGTAAATGTTATAATATATCAGAGAAAATTTCACACTGTATCAGAGCAAATATCAGAGAAACTTTCACACTGTATCAGATTAAATTTTATCATGTATCAGAGCAAGTTAAAAAAAATTTTAGGGTGTATCAGAGTAAATCAAATTTTTTAAGATGTATCAAGGTAAATTTCAAAAGATATATCAGAGCAAGTTTGAATTTTGAAATATATCAGAGCATATAAAAAATTACTTATTTGCATTGTACTTATGATTTTGCTTTTGATGGATGGCTTTTTGTTTAATTTCTGTCTGATATCAAATTTCTCAAATTTTTGCTTAATTTCTCAAAATATCATTTTTGTTTAATTTCTCAAATTTTATTTAATTTCTCAAATTTTTGTTTAATTTCTCCAAATATTTAATTTCTTAAATTTTTGTTTAATTTCTCCAATTTTTGTTTAATATCTCCAATTTTGTTTTGTTTAATTTCTCCCCCTTTTTGATATCATCAAATATGGTTAACTCTTCCTTTTTTTTTAAATATTCTTTAATTTCTCCCCTTTTAGAGTTTATCACAGAAGTTTGCTCCCCCTTAATATAGCAATAATCAACAGCAAACAACAACAAAGAGAAGACAATTTTTCAATAAGAAGAATATATAAAACCATAATATGATCAACATCATTACAAAAGGTAGAAATATAAGCAAAAGATGATTCCATTAAAAACATAATTGTTTCAATACATAGTTTTTTTAAAATAAAAGTCAACCAGCTAATTGTCAATACATGGCCCCAAGGTATAGATCCTAGAACAAGACACTAACACCTAGGATCTAGTAAAGATCAAGATAAGTCAATGATCGGAGTCATCAGATATAGGGTGAGGAGATGATGGATCAGAAGTGCGTCCTCTACCCCGTCTGCCTCTGCCACGAGCAGGAGAACGAGATGAACTGGGAGGCTGAGAACGCTGAGATGCTAAGGACTGAACAGAAAGGGTGAGTCTAATGGAATCAAGTACGTTCAGTGCTCTGGAAACAGATTGTAGTAGAGCAGTGAACTGAGTGGTAGCATGCTCACTCGATCCTCGGATTTCTTTCCTCAGCAATTCATATCCACCTTCTAGTGCTCCTCTGAGCCTACCAGCCTCTGCAGTGAGGTCTGTGACCTCAATGGTTGACTCCTGTGACTTGGGATGGGCCAAAGCAAGGACTTGCCCCTGCAAGTCAAGAACTCTGCCAGTAAGTCTCCAGACTGTGTCCTCAAGCTGCTGGATCCTGATGGATTGATCTGATATCATTTGAAATACAGTGGAGATGTGGGGAGTAATGGTCTGATCAGAAGAGGTGGCTCCAGGTGCAAAAGAAGTACTACTCCACTGGCTAGACAGCAAAGAAGCCACATGCTGTGAAATATGCTCGATCTGATCGTCAGCCAGTCTGAACTCTGAATGAGGTGCTCTACTCTCTGGCTGATACACTGGTGTGGGCATCCTAGTAAACTCTGAAGGGCCAGCCTCTGTATCAGGAATGAACTGGATATTTGGTGATGCTGCCCTGAAGTCATGGACAGGAGATGATGGATCTTCTTCTTCTACTCTGCCTTCAGTTCTGACTTCAGCTCTCTCTTCAGTTCTCTCTTCAGTTCTTTCCTCAACTCTCTCCTCAGATCCCTTGATCCAACCACCATCAGTCTTTGTAAATCCCATTCGGTGCAGGCTGTGTTGGTTGAAAGTATCCACATGAGAGAGATTAGTAGAAGCCTCCCCCTCACAGCTAACTCCAAACCTCCTAAATACTCTAGTAAGGGCCATACCATAAGGCAAGTGTGCCTTGGATCTGTTCAGAGTTTCTCTCATGGCCTCTATCATAAGTGCAGGGAGGTTCAGGGGGGTCTGAGTGATGACATGAAACATGACACATACATCTCTGCTGGAAAGTAAGTCATGTCTACCACTCCTAGGAAAGAAGAGCTTCGTTACCATCTGATGCAGGACCCTCATCTCAAAGGACAAAAACTTTGCTTCCAATTTGTTTAAATTTCCTGAATAAGTTTCTCCTAAAATAATTCTGATCCCCTCTTCTTTAATTGGGAGTTCCATATATGAATATCCTTCACTAGGCAACTGAAGTATTTCTCCCAATATCCTAGAATCCAGGCAGATATCAATTCCCTTGACAGTTGAAGTCACTGACCCATTTTCATAATGTAGGTTCTGGTAGAATTCTCTAACTAGGTCAACATAGGTGACTTCCTTAAGGGAGCAGTAGAGTTCCCATCCTTGGTTTTTAATTTTACTTGCAAAAGTAAAGCCTTCTTTCTCAAAGAACCGAAAATCTATATTCTTCCCGGTTTCTACTTTTCTATCAGAAAGAGGATTCACACTGGGGCTTATGGAGGATTGAGAGGGATCTTGAGTAGGTACTGAAACTGGAGTGGGAGCAGTTGAAGATTGAGCGGCTTGCCTTTTCTTTCTGACAATTTCTTCAGGCTCACGGATTGATTTTCTTCTTTGGGAAAGTTTCATCTTCGGAGCCATATCCACTATAATAGCAGGCAAGGAGACTTGAATTGAGTGGAGGAGGGATCACAAGAGAGTAAAGAAGGATTTTGGTGGAGAAAAGAAGTGGATTTTGGAAGTTCGGTAAAGTGCTAGGGCACGTTCCAACCGCACCAAGCAAAGCGAGAAAGCACAAAAAATCCTTATCAAGGTGGCGATTTTTGGTGGAGAGGAGGAGAGAGAATTGCCTCGAAATAAATCCTTGGATTTGGAGCAAATAAAATTGGAGAAGACGGCTTTTAGAAGAAGAACGATGGAAAGATGAGTCGTCTCACGAACAGGGTTTCAGTATAAAAATAATGAACCCGTTGAAAGTTGGTGGGATTTACAAGTTTGCCATTGAGTCGACTCATGGGGGTCGACTCATCAGGAAAAATGTGAATAAATTCCAGAAAAATTTAAAATTTTGAGTGAAGGAATTTTGCTCAATGATAAGTTTTTAGAATGATAAATTTGAGCTTTTGGGACCAGGATAGATGTTGAAAATTGAGCTCTAATCAATTCTTTAGAAATTGAAAAATTTTAGGCAAATGGATCTAGAATTCCTAGATTTCTCCTAATTTCACAGAATCTATCCTCACTAAGGGCCTTTGTAAAGATATCAGCTAATTGATTTTCAGTGCAAACATATTCAAGAATTACATTTTTGTTTTGAACATGTTCTCTTATAAAATGATGTCTTATTTCAATATGTTTAGATCTTGAGTGTTGAATTGGATTTTTAGATAGATTTATGGCACTTGTGTTGTCACATCTTATTGGTGTTTTATTAAGTTTGATTCCAAAATCTTCGAGTTGTTGCTTAATCCATAAGATTTGAGCACAACAACTTTCGGCTGCAATGTATTCGGCCTCAGCCGTAGACAGTGCCACCGAATTTTGTTTCTTGCTAAACCATGAGATTAGGTTAACTCCAAGAAATTGACAAGTTCCACTTGTGCTTTTTCTATCTAATTTACATCCAGCAAAATCAGCATCAGAATATCCTAACAAATTAATTTGTGAGTCCTTAGAGTACCATAACCCTATAGTTTGTGTACCATTTAAGTATCTAAGAATTCTTTTAACAGCATTCAAATGAGATTCCTTAGGATTAGATTGATATCTAGCACATGAACAAACACTAAACATGATATCAGGCCTACTTGCAGTTAGATATAATAATGAGCCAATCGTACCTCTATAGTATTTTAAGTCTACGCTTTTACCTTCATCATCCTTGTCAAGCTTACTTGAGGGACTCATTGGTGTGCCAATTGGTTTGCAGTTCTCCATTCTAAATCTTTTGAGTAGTTCCTTGGTGTACTTGCTTTGGGTGATGGAGATTTCCTCTTTTGATTGTTTGATTTGGAGTCCGAGGAAGAAGGTGAGTTCTCCCATCATGCTCATCTCGAACTCTCCCTGCATAAGCTTAGCAAAGTCTTGACAAATGGATTCATTAGTAGACCCAAAAATTATGTCATCAACGTAAATTTGTATAATTAGCATATCATTTTGGTTTCTTTTAATAAATAGGGTTGTATCTACATTACCTCTTGAAAAACCATTATTCATTAGAAATTTGCTTAGCCTTTCATACCATGCTCTAGGTGCTTGTTTTAATCCATATAAAGCTTTATTTAATCTAAAGACATGATTAGGAAAAGCATGATTTTCAAATCCGGGTGGTTGTTCTACATATACTTCTTCAGAGATATATCCATTTAAAAATGCACTTTTAACATCCATTTGAAATAATTTGAATTTCATAAAGCAAGCATATGCAAGTAGAAGTCTAATAGCTTCTAATCTAGCAACAGGTGCAAAGGTTTCATCAAAATCAATTCCTTCTTCTTGATTATATCCCTTAGCAACCAGTCTTGCTTTATTTCTAATTACATTTCCATGCTCATCTAAGTTGTTTCTAAAGACCCATTTTGTGCCAATTATTGAATAATCTTTAGGTCTTGATACTAAGGTCCAAACATTATTTCTTTCAAATTGATTAAGTTCCTCTTGTATAGCATTAATCCAATTATGATCATTTTCAGCTTCTTCAAAAGTTTTAGGTTCAAGATGAGATACAAAAGCACAATGATTAACTGCATCTCTTAGTGAAGAATGGGTTTTTACCCCATGCATAGGGTCACCAATAATTAACTCCTTAGGATGGTTGTGAACATACCTCCATTCCTTGGGTAGGTCATTTGTACCTTGAGGTTGTTCTTGAATTTCTTCACCTCTTTCATTTTGTTCGTCTTCTTGATCCTTGTCTTTTAGAGTTGCTGAATCTTTCAGAGTGATCTCCTTCATACCTTCTATTAGTGGATCTGCATCATCAACACCCTCATTCTTCCTTGAAGGAAGATCGTTAGATTCATCAAAAACAACATGTATGGACTCCTCAACTACTAAAGTTCTTTTGTTGAAAACTCTAAATGCTTTACTAGTAGAGGAGTAACCTAGAAAGATTGCTTCATCTGATTTTGCATCAAATTTACCAAGTTTTTCTTTGTCATTATTTAATACAAAACATCGGCAACCAAAAACATGAAAATATGCAATATTTAGTTTTCTTCCTTTCCAAAGTTCATAGGGGGTTTTCTTTAAAAATTATCTAATTAAAGCATGATTTAAAATGTAACATGCTGTGTTAATTGCTTCCACCCAAAAATATCTTGGAAGGTTGATTTCACACAACATGGTACGTGCCATTTCTTCTAAGGTTCTGTTTTTTCTTTCGACTACCCCATTTTGTTGGGGTGTCCTAGGAGCAGAGAAGTTATGGCTAATTCCATTTTCATCACAAAAATTTTCAAAATCTTGATTTTCAAATTCAGTTCCATGATCACTTCTAATATTTTGAATTGAAAAACCTTTTTCATTAGAGACTTTTCGATAAAATTTAGTGAAAATATGAAAAGTTTCATTTTTGTGAGTCAAAAAAAAAACCCAAGTAAAACGAGAGTAATCATCTATAATTACAAGGCCATATCGTTTTCCTCCTAGACTGATGGTTCTTGTTGGTCCAAATAAGTCCATATGTAAGAGCTCTAATGGTCTAGAAGTTGAAACAGTGTTTTTGGATTTAAATGATACTCTAGTTTGTTTACCTAATTGGCATGCATCACAAATTCTATCCTTTTCAAAATTCAGTTTTGGCAAACCGAGAACTAAATCTTTCTTGATTAATTTTGAAAGAGAATGCATGCTGATATGTGCAAGTCTACGATGCCACAGCCAACTAGTCTCATTGATTTTAGCATTCAAGGATACTAGGCATTGCATGTCTAATTTGGCTAAGTCATTCAAATCTATCATATAAACATTGCCATGCCTATGTCCTATAAATTTAATGCCATCGTTAATTAGGATTAGTCACAATGCAAACAGATGATTCAAAAACTACTTTATACCCTTTATCACAGAATTGACTAATGCTAAGTAAGTTATGCTTTAAACCTTTAACTAGTAAAACATTCTCAATGTATTTGGAGGGAGTGATACCAATGTTACCTATCCCGATGATCTTTCCTTTGCCATTATCTCCAAAGGTGACCATCCCTCCATCCTTAGCATCAAGCGTGATGAATTGTGATTCATCACCAGTCATGTGTCTCGAGCATCCGCTGTCAAGATACCATTTCCTGTTTCCTTCTTGGGATGCTAGACACACCTGCAAGCAAAGGTCAAGTTTCTGTCTTAGGTACCCAAGCTTTCTTGGGTCCTTTCAGGTTAGTCAGAATGGTTCCTTTTGGAACCCATATTTTCTTTGTGTTTGCATATTTGTTAATAAGACATGTGTATGATTTATGTCCTATCCTACCACAGTTGAAACAAGTAGACTTGTTACTTGAATAATTTACATAAATATCCTTCAGAAATTTTTGTTTCTTCAGAGGTTTATAGCCAAGTCCAGCCTTATCATATATAGCTTTCTGATTATCAAGAATCATATTTAGTTTATTTGAACTTAAGGTGAACTTATCTACTATAGATTTCAGCTTGTTAATTTCATCCTTTAAGTTTTGATTTTCTTGAATCAAGGTGAATTTTTCAATTGACAGGTTTTCAGTTTGTTTCACTAAGGACTGATTTTCCAATTTCAGTTCTTTATTTTTCTTTCCTAGTTTCTTTAATTCATCAATTGAATCATAGAATGCTTCATGCAATTCTTCAAATATGAATTCACTAGTGGATTCAGAAGTTACCTCATTTTCATGTGCCATCAGGCACAGGTTGGCTTGTTCTGTTGAGGTTTCCTCGTCGGAGCTTGAGTCATCACTCGCACTCCAAGTCACCATCATTGCCTTCTTTTTGAACTTTGTGGGACCTTTCTTCAGTTGTGGACATTCGGATCTGAAATGTCCGGCTTCTTGCACTCGTAGCATATAAGGGGTTGATCTTTCTCTTTCTCTTTGCTTTGTTCCCCTTTTGTGAATGACTTCTTTCTCATCCCCTGTTTCCTTTTTCTTAGGAACTTCTTGAATCTCCGGGTGATGAGTGCCATCTCTTCATTCTGTTCTTCATCTTCAGTGTTATCCGTTTCATAATCAGGCGAAGTTGTGGATTTGAGGGCAATGGTTCTTTTATTTTTGACTTCATCCTCTTGATGTTGCTTCATGCTAAGTTCATGAGTCATCAAGGATCCAAGAAGTTCTTCTAGAGGTAGAGTGTTCAAGTCCTTTGCTTCTTGGATGGCAGTCACCTTGGCTTCCCAAGTTCTTGGCAGTGACCTGAGAATCTTCCTTACAAGTTTACTGTTAGTATAAGATTTGCCAAGACTCTTCAAACCATTAATTATATCAGTAAAACGAGTAAACATAGCAGTTATGGACTCGTCATGCTCCATCTTAAACAATTCATATTTATGTACAAGCATGTTTATTTTAGACTCTTTTACTTGATTTGTTCCCTCATGGGTTACTTCTAACCTATCCCATATTTCTTTAGCAGATGCACAAGTAGAAATGCGATTGAATTCACTTGCATCTAGTGCACAATAAAGAACATTCATGGCTTTGGCATTTAATTGTGCCAATTTCTTATCAACCTCATCCCATTCTTTCTCGGGTTTGGTTGACTCCTCACCATCTATAATCTTGGTGGGTGTGTGAGGACCGTTCACTATGATACTCCACATATCATAGTCGAGTGCTTGTATGAAATCTTCATCCGAGCTTTCCAATAGGTGTAATTAGACCCATTGAAAAGTGGAGGTCGGTTTGTTGATTGCCCCTCGGCTAGAGAAGTACCAATATGGGTTGCCATAGATCTTTGGCTCTTTGATTGTTAGATCAAAGAAGGGCTAGAGCACCGGGCTCTGATACCACTTGTTGCCCAGCTATGCAACCCAAGAGGGGGGGGTGAATTGGGTTTCTAAAAATTTTAGAATTGATTAATTACTTATGATGAACAAGACAAAGATTTTAATTCAATATTAATTACCTGAAGTAGAATTGCAAGGATATAATAAAGAAATAAGGTAAAGCAATAAAGCACACCACAAACACAAGGATTTATAGTGGTTCGGTGCCAACCTTGCACCTACATCCACTCCCCAAGCTCCTACTTGGGAATTTCAATCCACTATGCTTGTATTCAACCTGAATACAAAACGTCGGAAACTCCGACACTAGCTATCCCAAGCTAGATCACTTATTTTTCGGGTACAAGTAAACCCAAAACACTCTGATTTCAGGTTCGGATCAACCTTTCCTTATTTTGAAATCCTCCAAAATAAGAACAAAAACTCACAAAGAGTTAGAAAATTTTGAGCACAGATTAATACAATAACAGCTCCTTTAAATGAGCGATATAACAATAAAAACTTTACTCAAATGAAGAAACCCCTTTTCGGATTTTCTCAAAGTGGATGAACGCTTGAACGAATGCTTGAGAAGAGGTGATGTTGATTGAAGATCTCTTGAAAGCTTTGGAAGATCTCTAGATCAAGGTTGAACAATAGGCTTGAAAGATCCTCTCTTTGAAAGCTCTTGAATCTCTTTCACAATCTCTCGTGTGGATTTTGGGATCCTCTTTCTTTTTCTCTTTACTCGTGGATCCTCTCAATAAATTTATCTCTCTTTTGATCTGCCGATTGATCTTCTTTTTTCTCTCAATTTGATCTGCTATTTAATCTGCAATTTCTTTCACCATTTAAGCATTTTATAGCATTAGAAGCAAGAGAAAATAATTTAGGCAGATAAAGAGCCGTTAGAGCAATTTTAGGAAGCATAAAAGGCAATTAAAATGGGCAAAAAAATAGCCGTTGCTGACATTTTCCGTCGCAGGGGTCGACTCATGAGTCGACTCATGCACAGGAGTCGACTCATGAGTCGACTTCTGTTGCAACAGCAGAATGATTTCTGGAATTTTGGCTCAAATCAGCAGGTCGACTCATGAGTCGACTCATGCCTTGTGGGTCGACTCATGAGTCGACTCACAGGTCGTGCCAAGCCAAAAAGAATTGCGTGCCAATCAGCTCATAGTGCCATGAGTTGACTCATGAGTCGACTCATGCACTTCAAACCTTCATAACTTCAAAAATATAAGTCCAAAACAATGAAATTTTCACCAATAGTTTACAAATCATTTGTTCTATCAAATGATACTATCAAATCAGGATTTTAGTGAAATTAATTTTGCCCTTGAAGAGCATAAGGACTTTTTCAATTTAAAATTATTTGTATCCCTTCAATCTGCTTTGTAATCATCAAAATCAATCTAGGAG
>NC_026006.2:9228304-9318371 GCF_000442705.2 Elaeis guineensis | reverse complement strand
CGCTGAGAGGCCAAAGACTGAACAGAAAGGGTGAGTCTGATAGAATCAAGTACGTTCACTGCTTTGTTGCTCTACTCTCTGGCTGATACACTGGTGTGGGCATCCTAGTAAACTCTGAAGGGCCAGCCTCAGTATCAGGAATGAACTGGATATGTGGTGATGCTGCCCTGAAGTCATGGACAGGAGATGATGGATCTTCTTCTTCTACTCTGCCTTCAGTTCTGACTTCAGCTCTCTCTTCAGTTCTCTCTTCAGTTCTTTCCTCAACTCTCTCCTCAGATCCCTTGATCCAACCACCATCAGTCTTTGCAAATCCCATTCGGTGCAGGGTGTGTTGGTTGAAAGTGTCCACATGAGAGAGCTTAGTAGCAGCCTCCCCCTCACAGCTAACTCCAAACCTCCTGAATACTCTAGTAAGGGCCATACCATAAGGCAAGTGTGCCTTGGATCTATTCAAAGTTTCTCTCATGGCCTCTATCATAAGTGCAGGGAGGTTCAGGGGGGTCTGAGTGATGACATGAAACATGACACATACATCTCTGCTGGAAAGTAAGTCATGTCTACCACTCCTAGGAAAGAAGAGCTTTGTTATTATCTGATGCAGGACCCTCATCTCAATGGACAAAATCTTTGCTTCCAATTTGTTTAAATTTTCTGAATAAGTTTCTCCTAAAATAATTCTGATCCCCTCTTCTTTAATTGGGAGTTCCATATATGAATATCCTTCACTAGGCAACTGAAGTATTTCTCCCAATATCCTAGAATCCAGGCAGATATCAATTCCCTTTACAGTTGAAGTCACTGACCCACTTCCATAAAGTAGGTTTTGGTAGAATTCTCTAACAAGGTCAACATAGGTGACTTCCTTAAGAGAGCAATAGAGTTTCCATCCTTGGTTTTTAATTTTGGTAGCAAAAGTAAATCCTTCTTCCTCAAAGAATCGAAAATCTATATTTTTTCCGGTTTCTACTTTTCTATCGGAAAGAGGATTCTTACTGAGGCTTAGGAGGGATTGAGAGGGACCTTGAGTAGGTACTGAAACTGGAGTGGGAGCAGTTGAAGATTGAGCGGCTTGCCTTTTCTTTCTGACAATTTCTTCAGGCTCACGGATTGATTTTCTTCTTTGGAGAAGTTTCATCTTTGGAGCCATATCTACTATACTAGCAGACAAGGAGACTTGAATTGAGTGGAGGAGGGATCACAAGAGAGTGAAGAAGGATTTTGGTGGAGAAAAGAAGTAGATTTTGGAAGATCGGTAAAGTGCTAGGGCACGTTCCAACCGCGCCAAGCAATGCGAGAAAGCACAGAAAATCCTTTTCAAGGAGGCGATTTTTGGTGGAGAGGAGGAGGGAGAATTGCCTCGAAATTAATCCTTGGATTTGGAGCAAAAAGAGTTGGAGAAGACGGCTTTTGGAAGAAGAACGATGGGAAGATGAGTCGTCTCACGAACAGGGTTTCAGTATAAAAACAATGAACCCGTTGAAAGTTGGTGGGATTTATAAGTTTGCCATTGAGTCGACTCATGGGGGTCGACTCATGAAGTTCAGAAAATCAGGAAAAAAGTGAATAAATTCCAGAAAAATTTGAAATTTTGAGTGAAGGAATTTTGCTCAATGATAAGTTCTTAGAATGATAAATTTGAGCTTTTGGGACCAGGATAGATGTTGATAATTGAGCTCTAATCAATTCTTTGGAAATTGAGAAATTTTAGGCAAATGGATCTAGAATTTCTAGATTTCTCTTAATTTCACAGAATCTATCCTCACTAAGGGCCTTTGTAAAGATATCAGCTAATTGATTTTCAGTGCAAATATATTCAAGAATTATATTTTTATTTTGAACATGTTCTCTTATAAAATGATGTCTTATTTCAATATGTTTAGATCTTGAGTGTTGAATTAGATTTTTAGATAGATTTATGGCACTTGTGTTGTCACATCTTATTGGTGTTTCATTAAGTTTGATTCCAAAATCTTCGAGTTGTTGCTTAATCCATAAGATTTGAGCACAACAACTTCCGGCTGCAATGTATTCGGCCTCAGCCGTAGACAGTGCCACCGAATTTTGTTTCTTGCTAAACCATGAGATTAGGTTAACTCCAAGAAATTGGCAAGTTCCACTTGTGCTTTTTCTATCTAATTTACATCCAGCAAAATCAGCATCTGAATATCCTAATAAATTAATTTGTGAGTCCTTAGAGTACCATAATCCTAGAGTTTGAGTACCATTTAAGTATCTAAGGATTCTTTTAACAGCATTCAAATGAGATTCTTTAGGATTAGTTTGATATCTAGCACATAAGCAAACACTAAACATGATATCAGGCCTACTTACAGTTAATATAATAATGAGCCAATCATACCTCTATAGTATTTTAAGTCTACATATTTACCTTCATCATCCTTGTCAAGCTTACATGAGGGACTCATTGGTGTGCCAATTGATTTGCAGTTCTCCATTCCAAATCTTTTGAGTAGTTTCTTGGTGTACTTGCTTTGGGTGATGGAGATTCCCTCTTTTGATTGTTTGATTTGGAGTCCGAGGAAGAAGGTGAGTTCTCCCATCATGCTCATCTCGAACTCCCCTGCATAAGCTTAGCAAAGTCTTGACAAAGGGATTCATTAGTAGACCCAAAAATTATGTCATCAACATAAATTTGTATAATTAGCATATCATTTTGATTTCTTTTAATAAATAGGGTTGTATCTACATTACCTCTTGAAAAACCATTATTCATTAGAAATTTGCTTAGCCTTTCATACCATGCTCTAGGTGCTTGTTTTAATCCATATAAAGCTTTATTTAATCTAAAGACATGATTAGGAAAAGCATGATTTTCAAATCCGGGTGGTTGTTCTACATATACTTCTTCAGAGATATATCCATTTAAAAATGCACTTTTAACATCCATTTGAAATAATTTGAATTTCATAAAGCAAGCATATGCAAGTAGAAGTCTAATAGCTTTAATCTAGCAACAGGTGCAAAGGTTTCATCAAAATCAATTCTTCTTCTTGATTATATCCCTTAGCAACCAGTCTTGCTTTATTTCTAATTACATTTCCATGCTCATCTAATTTGTTTCTAAAGACCCATTTTGTGCCAATTATTGAATAATCTTTAGGTCTTGATACTAAGGTCCACACATTATTTCTTTCAAATTGATTAAGTTCCTCTTGCATAGTATTAATCCAATTATGATCATTTTCAGCTTCTTCAAAAGTTTTAGGTTCAAGATGAGATACAAAAGCACAATGATTAACTGCATCCCTTAGTGAAGAACGGGTTTTTACCCCATGCATAGGGTCACCAATAATTAACTCCTTAGGTGGTTGTGAACATACCTCCATTCCTTGGGTAGGTCATTTGTACCTTGAGGTTGTTCTTGAATTTCTTCACCTCTTTATTTTGTTCGTCTTCTTGATCCTTGTCTTTTGGAGTTGCTGAATCTTTCAGAGTGATCTCCTTCATACCTTCTATTAGTGGATCTGCATCATCAACACCCTCATTCTTCCTTGAAAGATGATCATTAGATTCATCAAAAACAACATGTATGGACTCCTCAACTACTAAAGTTCTTTTGTTGAAAACTCTAAATGCTTTACTAGTAGAGGAGTAACCTAGAAAGATTGCTTCATCTAATTTTGCATCAAATTTACCAAGTTTTTCTTTGCCATTATTTAATACAAAACATCGGCAACCAAAAACATGAAAATATGCAATATTTGATTTTCTTCCTTTCCAAAGTTCATAGGGGGTTTTCTTTAAAAATTGTCTAATTAAAGCACGATTTAAAATGTAACATGCTGTGTTAATTGCTTCCGCCCAAAAATATCTTGGAAGGTTGCTTTCACACAACATGGTACGGGCCATTTCTTCTAAGGTTCTGTTTTTTCTTTCAACTACCCCATTTTGTTGGGGTGTCCTAGGAGCAGAGAAGTTATGGCCAATTCATTTTCATCACAAAAATTTTCAAAATCTTGATTTTCAAATTCAGTTCCATGATCACTTCTAATATTTTGAATTGAAAAACCTTTTTCATTAGAGACTTTTCGATAAAATTTAGTGAAAATATGAAAAGTTTCATTTTTGTGAGCCAAAAAGAAAACCCAAGTAAAACGAGAGTAATCATCTATAATTACAAAGCCATATCATTTTCCTCCTAGACTGGTGGTTCTTGTTGGTCCAAATAAGTCCATATGTAAGAGCTCTAATGGTCTAGAAGTTGAAACAGTGTTTTTGGATTTAAATGATACTCTAGTTTGTTTACCTAATTGGCATGCATCACAAATTCTATCCTTTTCAAAATTCAGTTTTGGCAAACCGAGAACTAAATCTTTCTTAATTAATTTTGAAAGAGAATGCATGCTGATATGTGCAAGTCTACGATGCCACAGCCAACTAGTCTCATTGATTTTAGCATTCAAGGATACTAGGCATTGCATGTCTAATTTGGCTAATCATTCAAATCTATCATATAAACATTGCCATGCCTATGTCCTATAAATTTAATGCCATCGTTAATAGGATTAGTCACAATGCAAACAGATGATTCAAAAACTACTTTATACCCTTTATCACAGAATTGACTAATGCTAAGTAAGTTATGCTTTAAACCTTTAACTAGTAAAACATTCTCAATGTATTTGGAGGGAGTGATACCAATGTTACCTATCCCGATGATCTTTCCTTTGCCATTATCTCCAAAGGTGACCATCCCTCCATCCTTAGCATCAAGCGTGATGAATTGTGATTCATCACCAGTCATGTGTCTCGAGCATCCGCTGTCAAGATACCATTTCCTGTTTCCTTCTTGGGATGCTAGACACACCTGCAAGCAAAGGTCAAGTTTCTGTCTTAGGTACCCAAGCTTTCTTGGGTCCTTTCAGGTTAGTCAGAATGGTTCCTTTTGGAACCCATATTTTCTTTGTGTTTGCATATTTGTTAATAAGACATGTGTATGATTTATGTCCTATCCTACCACAGTTGAAACAAGTTATAGACTTGTTACTTGAATAATTTACATAAATATCCTTCAGAAATTTTTGTTTCTTCAGAGGTTTATAGCCAAGTCCAGCCTTATCATATATAGCTTTCTGATTATCAAGAATCATATTTAGTTTGTTTGAACTTAAGGTGAACTTATCTACTATAGATTTCAGCTTGTTAATTTCATCCTTTAAGTTTTGATTTTCTTGAATCAAGGTGAATTTTTCAATTGACAGGTTTTCAGTTTGTTTCACTAAGGACTGATTTTCCAATTTCAGTTCTTTATTTTTCTTTCCTAGTTTCTTTAATTCATCAATTGAATCATAGAATGCTTCATGCAATTCTTCAAATATGAATTCACTAGTGGATTCAGAAGTTACCTCATTTTCGTGTGCCATCAGGCACAGGTTGGCTTGTTCTGTTGAGGTTTCCTCGTCGGAGCTTGAATCATCACTTGCACTCCAAGTCGCCATCATTGCCTTCTTTTTGAACTTTGTGGGACCTTTCTTCAGTTGTGGACATTCGGATCTGAAATGTCCCGGTTCTTGCACTCGTAGCATGTAAGGGGTTGATCTTTCTCTTTTCTTTGCTTTGTTCCCCTTTTGTGAATTTCTTTCTCATCCCCTGTTTCCTTTTTCTTAGGAACTTTTGAATTCCGGGTGATGAGTGCCATCTCTTCATTCTGTTCTTCATCTTCAGTGTTATCCGTTTCATAATCAGGTGAAGTTGTGGATTTGAGGGCAATGGTTCTTTTCTTTTTGACTTCATCCTCTTGATGTTGCTTCATGCTAAGTTCATGAGTCATCAAGGATCCAAGAAGCTCTTCAGAGGTAGAGTGTTCAAGTCCTTTGCTTCTTGGATGGCAGTCACCTTGGCTTCCCAAGTTCTTGGCAGTGACCTGAGAATCTTCCTTACAAGTTTACTGTTAGTATAAGATTTGCCAAGACTCTTCAAACCATTAATTATATCAGTAAAACGAGTAAACATAGCAGTTATGGACTCATCATGCTCCATTTAAACAATTCATATTTATGTACAAGCATGTTTATTTTAGACTCTTTTACTTGATTTGTTCCCTCATGGGTTACTTCTAACCTATCCCATATTTCTTTAGCAGATGCACAAGTAGAAATGCGATTGAATTCACTTGCATCTAGTGCACAATAAAGAACATTCATGGCTTTGGCATTTAATTGTGCCAATTTCTTGTCAACCTCATCCCATTCTTTCTCGGGTTTGGTTGACTCCTCACCATCTATAATCTTGGTGGGTGTGTGAGGACCGTTCACTATGATACTCCACATATCATAGTCGAGTGCTTGTATGAAAATCTTCATCCGAGCTTTCCAATAGGTGTAATTAGACCCATTGAAAAGTGGAGGTCGGTTTGTTGATTGCCCCTCGGCTAGAGAAGTACCAATATGGGTTGCCATAGATCTTTGGCTCTTTGATTGTTAGATCAAAGAAGGGCTAGAGCACCGGGCTCTGATACCACTTGTTGCCCAGCTATGCAACCCAAGAGGGGGGGGTGAATTGGGTTTCTAAAAATTTTAGAATTATTAATTACTTATGATGAACAAGACAAAGATTTTAATTCAATATTAATTACCTAAGTAGAATTGCAAGGATATAATAAAGAAATAAGGTAAAGCGATAAAGCACACCACAAACACAAGGATTTATAGTGGTTCGGTGCCAACCTTGCACCTACATCCACTCCCCAAGCTCCTACTTGGGAATTTCAATCCACTATGCTTGTATTCAACCTGAATACAAAACGTCGGAAACTCCGACACTAGCTATCCCAAGCTAGATCACTTATTTTTCGGGTACAAGTAAACCCAAAACACTCGATTTCAGTTCGGATCAACCTTTCCTTATTTTTGAAATCCTCCAAAAATAAGAACAAAAACTCACAAAGAGTTAGAAAATTTTGAGCACAGATTAATACAATAACAGCTCCTTTAAATGAGCGAATATAACAATAAAAACTTTACTCAAATGAAGAACCCCTTTTCGGATTTTCTCAAAGTGGATGAACGCTTGAACGAATGCTTGAGAAGAGGTTGATTGTTGATTGAAGATCTCTTGAAAGCTTTGGAAGATCTCTAGATCAAGGTTGAACAATAGGCTTGAAAGATCCTCTCTTTGAAAGCTCTTGAATCTCTTTCACAATCTCTCGTGTGGATTTTGGATCCTCTTTTCTTTTTCTCTCAAATTATCTCGTGGATCCTCTCAATAAATTTTATCTCTCTTTTGATCTGCCGATTGATCTTCTTCTTTTCTCTCCAATTTGATCTGCTATTTAATCTGTAATTTCTTTCACCATTTCAAGCATTTTATAGCATTAAAAGCAAGAGAAAATAATTTAGGCAGATAAAGAGCCTTTAGAGCAATTTTAGGAAGCATAAAAGGTAATTAAAACAGGCAAAAAAATAGCCGTTGCTGACATTTTCCATCGCAGAGGTCGACTCATGAGTCGACTCATGCTACAGGAGTCGACTCATGAGTCGACTTCTGTTGCAACAGCCAGAAAATGAGTTTCTGCAACTTTTAGCCTAAAAACTGCAGGGGTCGACTCATGGGGGTTGACTCATGCCTGGGGGTCGACTCATGAGGGTCGACTCACAGGGTGTGCCAACAAAAAATCTGGGTGCCAATCAGCTCATTGTGCCATGAGTTGACTCACGGGTTGACTCATGATTTTCAAACATGCATAACTTTCAAAATACAAGTCCAAACACAATGAAATTTTCATCAATAGTTTACAAATTATTTGTTCTATCAAATGATACTATCAAATTAGGATTTTAGTGAAATTACAATTTTGCCCCTGAAGAGCATAAGGACTTTTTCAATTTAAAATTATTTGTATCCCTTCAATCTGCTTTGTAATCATCAAAATCAATCTAGGAGCAACACGTTCTGTAGCCGATGTTGGAGGCGGAGCCCGGCTCCCGTAGGAGTCCGGGCGGAGCCGTTCTGCAGCTGATGTCGGAGGTGGAGCCCGGCTCCCGTAGGAGTCCGGGCGGAGCCGTTCTGTAGCCGATGTTGGAGGTGGAGCCTGGCTCCCGTAGGAGTCCGGGCGGAGTCGTTCTGCAGCTGATGTCGGAGGCGGAGCCCGGCTCCCGTAGGAGTCCGGGCGGAGTCATTCTGCAGTCGATGTCGGAGACGGAGCCCGGCTCCCGTGGGAGTCCGGGCGGAGTCGTTCTGTAGTTGATGTCGGAGGCGGAGCCCGGCTCCCGTAGGAGTCCGGGCGGAGCCGTTCTGTAGCCGATGTTGGAGGCAGAGCCTGGCTCCCGTAGGAGTCCGGACGGAGCCGTTCTGCAGCTGATGTCGGAGGCGGAGCCCAGCTCCCGTAGGAGTCCGGGCGGAGCCATTCTGTAGCCGATGTTGGAGGCGGAGCCCGGCTCCCGTAGGAGTCCGGGCGGAGCCGTTCTGCAGCTGATGTCGAAGGCGGAGCCCGGCTCCCGTAGGAGTCCGGGCGGAGCCGGTCTGTAGCCGATGTTGGAGGCGGAGCCCGGCTCCCGTAGGAGTCCGGGCGGAGCCGTTCTGTAGCCGATGTTGGAGGCGGAGCCCGGCTCCCGTAGGAGTCCGGGCGGAGCCGTTCTGCAGCTGATGTCGGAGGCAGAGCCCGACTCCCGTAGGAGTCCGGGCGGAGTCGTTCTGCAGCCGATGTCGGAGACGGAGCCCGGCTCCCGTAGGAGTCCGGGCGGAGTCGTTCTGTAGTTGATGTCGGAGGTGGAGCCCGGCTCCCGTAGGAGTCCGGGCGGAGTCATTCTGTTGTTGATGTCGGAGGTGGAGCCCGGCTCCCGTAGGAGCCCGGGCAGAGCTGTGTTGTTCCGTCGTCGATTCCGCTGAGGGTTTCGGCTGTGGGTATTTTATATCCAACAACTATAAATGAATAAAAGGGTTATTCTTCTATCACATTGTATACATTATGTCTGTGATACATCCTTTGAGTTAGTAGGAATGTAAATTCATATTTTCAAGAGTTAAAAATTTAAGGCATGAATTTACATTACTAACTCATAAACAGCTCCTGACCATAGGATCATCACGAGGATGGTGATTGATCCGAAAGGTTGGTGTATGATCGCTTCCTTAGAGTAGATGTATCTTGAGTCTACGGTGTGGAGATATCAGAGCGATAGTAGAGATATTCGTTGAGAATGAGAGTACTGAGCGTGACCACTTCGAGCAGTCATAAGAAAGTCTACCTTCTCGTCAATAACTAGCTCGATGCTGCAGTTGTATGTTTAGTTCTTTGACCTGAGGTGCATCGACGGTTCACCTTGAGTGTGTTATAGTTTGACTACACAATAACTCGATCTCCTAGCCATTCGAAACCCTGAGGTGTATGTTGGCTGTAGCATATTCATTGTAGGAACTAGGTCGCACCAAGATGAGGTCTATCAACCTCGGTAGATGAGAGGAGTAGTCCTATGATAATTGAAAGATTGAGTTCTTAAGCCCATAGCCATGGTAGAGTGAAATAATAGAAAAGAGTTTTTTATTAAGATTTTAATCAGACTCAGATCGATCGATTAACTCATATGACTGATGTTGGGTTTGACGAGTTCACCTTAACCCTAATTCAGTCGGGACTCATGATAGAGGAACTCAATCACACAGGTAGCTGCACTGAGAGGTTCGTCTTCAGTTCTGATGGGTTTTCACCACATACTGCTAGGTGTCACTGATGGATTTTGGAAGCAATTAGAATGATATTGATGATCGATCATTTTAATTGTCTGAATCAGAAGAGTTCTGGTCCATCGAAAGGAGTTTCGATGATGTCGATGATGAGATCATGATATGTCTCATTACCATACAGAATTGAACCTAACTAGATCACACAAATAAAGGTTAGAATCTTGATGTCATCAATTGGGCTAACCCAATTGATTTGGATAAGATCCAATTAGGTTCAATGAAATCGTGCTAGCACACGATTGAGCCTAACTTTCTCCTCGTGTAATCTTTTCTGTCTCTACTGAGCCAAATATGATTTGACTCATCCAGAGAATCTTAGGAAGGTTTCTCTCAGTCTAAATGAAGCTTGTCCAGCTTAAAAAAGGTTTATCTTAATTCATGAGATGAATTTAAGACAACACCTGCTAATTCCTAGCACCTGCCAATTTCATTTTAGGACATCTGTTAAAAGTTGACATATGGGTCTTAAACTGAAGAGCGCTCATTGAAAGATTTTTATTGAGTATCTACAAGCCATGCCATATCAAATTGAGTGCCATAATCAGATTATGGTGTGAGCCCAATTGGATTAATGTGGGTGCCCCAAGTGGATAAGGATTGGAGAGTCTTGATCAATTTAAACTCTTGGGCGCCACCTCTATTTGTGCTTATCCAATGTTGGTGCCATCTTTTGGAGATAAGGTGGGGTTTTTATCTATTATGATTAGATGATATCACTTCACCAATCAAAATTTTTTTAAAATTTATTAAAATTTTTTGATTGGTTGAATGATGTGGCACTGCGCAGCATACAGGGTTTATATAAACCCTGCTGCGCCTAGGGTTTCGAGGTAGAAGTTATTTTATGCACAAAACCCAATAGCTACCATCCTCTGCCATCTTCTCTATATCCTCCCTACTCTCCTTCCTCCTTTCTTCACATCCAAAGAGTTGGACATCCATCTGGTAAAGATCGAAGGCGTGGTGATGCCTGGAACAGAAGGCTGCAGAACTTCTTCGATAGGCTGCTGCTCCAACTTCAGGAAGACTTTTGAAGATCTTTCTAATCAGATTTAGATCTGATTTTTGGAGCATAGATTTGCAAGGAGAAGATGTTCTATGTCCTACCTAAGTAGATACCGGTAGAGGCTAGGCACTTGTATGGCTACATCAGAACCTCGGGCTGTGCAGAGATCATCTACAAGATAATCAGATTACCCTTGAGGTATTTCTTCTTTCATCATAGTTTTAGATTTAATTTTAGATTTGAAATATCAAATAATAAGATTAAATCTAGAGATTTATATCTAAAATACATATAGGATAAAAAATTTTTAAATTTATTCCGCCCCAGATTTGGTGAAATCTGGAAGATCCAACGAGGAAAAGCTATTTTCCTCCTTCAACTAGTATTAGAGCCAGGTTGTTGGCTCTATTTTAGATCTAATTTATATCTAATTTTAATTTTTATTTATCTAATATTAAAGATTTTAGATATCACATCAGATGTGATAGGATCTAAAATTAAAATATTTAAAATTAAATCTAAGAAGATCTAACATGCATGACTAGACTAGGATTAGTTGAATCCATGAATAGTCTTAAGTCTTATATTTTAATGAGATTAAAATATAAATTAAATCTAATTTAATCTTTATTTTTTTGATGTTATAAGTATTATAATCAGATCAAAAAATAAAAAATAAAATTTTAGTTTTTTCATAAAATTGATCTGCTGCATACCTAGACTAGTTATAGAATTATTTTAGTAACTTGTCTAGAATAGATTTAATTTTGAATAGTTCAATTTAAATCTTATTTTTTAGATATTACATGTGATGTATCAGATCTGAAAGCATGTTAATTAGATTAAATTTTGATACATGAGATGTATGCAAAGCATATATTAGTTAGATCTTAAATTGTATATGTCATATGTTAATTTAGATCTAACTAGTTTTGCAGTTAAATTTATATTTTTGATTCAGGTGTTCCTCATGGCTGTTCGATCATAAGAACAAAGTAGAATTTTAAAACCCTCTCTTTCTATTTAATGGGGTGTTCATATGACGTGTAGGGGTACCGCACGTTCATCCTTAATCAGAAATCAAAATTTATTTTTCTGCAATACCCTAGATCCTGAAACTTTAGGATTTATTTTACATGCTTTGTTTATGAACCCAAACTTAATTAATGAATTAAGCTTATGAAATTAAATTAGATCTAAAATTGAGAATTTCAGATCTAAGATATTTTCATAAAATTGGGTTCGGGCTTGGGTAGCTCAATTAAGTCTAGCGGTTGATCAAACTAAATCAAGAGTTGGTTAGGTGGGATCATGAAAGCTAATAATTGACTAGCCTAATAAGATTAAGTCTGGGTCAAGGTTGAATCACATTTAGATGTGACTCGATCAAGTTAAGACCTAATTTGGCTCAGTGGTTAGAGCCTGGATTGTAGGCTAACACAATTAGTTCCGGTTCGATAATTTGATATCTAAGGTAAGTTGGGCAGATGCGACTGACTGATTTTTAATTGGGAGCTACTCGACTCGAATGCGTTCTTGTCGAGTTAATGGCATATCCCTCCCACCGGTCTCACTTACTTGGTCATATGTGTCGACTCAGTTCTGATTAGAGGTGGCTAACAATTCGAGCTAACCCATGCCATAAGGTTAGTCCTAATTGTTATGACTATGTCAAGTCAAGTTTAATGAGACCTAAATCAAATCTCCCTAAAAAAATATTAAGTCTAGATCTTTCACCATTGTGGATATGCGAGCCCTTTTCGGGGTTGATTGTTCTCGGCTGGTTACAGTGGCTCAGTTGCACCGAAAAGATGCAACCATGTCTATTAGGCATTGGATGCTACGAATTAGAGGATAGGTTGGGCTCAATATTCTGGATATAGTGAGGGACCCAATCAGAAATCTAGTTCGTGCAAATGGTGGGTTTGGCTTAACTAAGAATTGGAGCAATATCCCGGACACGATGAGCTTCATGAATTAGAGACCAAGTTTTAGGTGCACCATGATTAGACAATCATTGGACAAGAGTTGTCCACTCATCGGTTAACCCATCATCAATAACTGTTAGGTGAGGTGGTGAGCCAGTTGGTGAGACCACACCACCCACTAGAAATCACTGATCATGGAGATTTTCACATCTCTACCAAGGAAGTGTAGGGATCTGAGAAAATAGTGGGAGCCTAATTTGTTTAAAAATAAAAATTCTAAACAAATTGGTTGAGTCTGATTACAAAATCTAACTAGAAACTTTTGATTCTCTACAGAAAATATGTCTGCCTCAAACCCCCTGACCAAAATATTAGACACCCACAGATTGACTAGACCCAATTTCAAAGACTGGTTGAGGAACTATAGAATTATTTTGGATTTTAAAAAATTGACTCATTTCTTAGACCAGGATCCACCTGCCATGCGAGCACATCCGACTGCTGAACAGAGAGCATCTTTGGAAAAATGGACGGATGATGATAACAAAGTAAGGTACTACATGTTGGGTGCAATGTCTGATGACTTGCAGCGCCAACATGAGAATATTTTGACTACCCATCAAATGTTGGCTTACCTGTAAGAGTTGTTTGGTGAACAGAGTCACGCGGTCAAGTATCAAGTCTGTCAAAGACTTTTTAAGGCCAAGTGCATGATGGGCAGTCAGTCCAAGATCATTGTTTGACAATGATCAAAGATCTTAAGGAGCTTGAGAAGCTCGATATCATCTTAGACAAGAATTTTTAGATTGATGTAATCCTTCAGTCCTTGTCCGATGCATATGGTCAGTTCATCATGAATTTTCATATGCATAAGATGTAGTGTACCTTGGCCGAGTTAATGAATATGCTGGTTACGGCTGAGCTTTCTATGAAGGGTTCAAAAGGCTCAATTCTTATTGTGGAGCGGACTTCTTTCAAAAAAAAATCTTTTGGAAAGAAAAAGAAGTCTGCAAAGAAGCAGAAGGTGGATGGCAAGAAGAAGAAGACAGAACCGAAGAAGAAGGCTGCTGATAAAGAAAAATATTTCCACTGCCAATCAGACGGCTATTTGAAGCGGAACTGTCCTCAGTACCTGGCCACCCTGAAGAACAACAAGGATGGTCCTTCTGGAGGTATGCTCATTTTAGAATCTAATCTTACGATTTCTTCTGCATCCTGTTGGGTGCTTGACTCTGGTTCTAGTGCTCATTTGTGCACTTCTATGCAGGGTCTTGAGGTGAGCAGAAAGCTGAGGGTTGGGGAGATGATCTTACGCATCCGGAATGGAGCAAGAGTTGCTGCTGTGGCCGTGGAAACCTATCCTTTGCGATTACCGTTAGGATTAGATATATTTCTTAGAGATTGTTATTATGTGCCTACAGCAAGTAGGAATTTGATTTCTGTTTCATGTTTAGCACAAGAAGGCTATGTGATTAGCTTTCATAAGGATCATTGTAATATTTTTTATGAAAATAATAAAGTTACAGATAGTTTTTTTATTAACGATCTCTATCAGCTACATATTGATGTATCTGTATTTAATATTGAGCAAAATGTGAATACCATAGGAATTAAAATGCCTAGAGATAGTCTAAATGATAAGTATCTGTGGCACCTAAGGCTAGATCATATAACGGAAGATAGGGTTAACAAACTGGAAAAATTCGAGCTATTGAGTCCGTTGACTTTCGAGTCATATCCAGTTTGTGAATCATGCCTTCAAGGCAAAATAATCAAACTTCCTTTTGTGGGACATGGAGAAAGGGCCACAAACCTACTTGCCCTAGTACATACGGATGTGTGTGGCCCATTTGATGTGCCGGCTAGAGGCAACTACATCTACTTCATTATCTTTATCAATGATATGTCTAGGTACGGATATGTGTTTCTAATGAAACACAAGTTTGAAGCTTTTGAAAGGTTCAAAGAATTTAGACATGAGGTAGAAAACAAATAGAAAAGCCCATTAAGGTTCTTCGATCAGATCGAGGAGGTAAATACCTTAGTCGGGAGTTCCTAGACTATCTTAAGGATAATGGTATAGTCTCTCAATGGACTCCACCTAGAATGCCTCAACTCAACGGGGTTTTAGAATGGAGAAATTAGACCCTATTAGATATGGTCCGTTCCATGATGAGCTTCACAGACCTCCCTTAGTTTCTTTGGGGACATTATCTCATGACAGTAATTTATGTATTGAATAGGATTCCCTCTAAAACCGTTCCTACCACACCATATAAGATATGGTATGGTAAGAAGTCAAGTCTGAATCATCTTAGAATTTGGAGTTGTCCGGCTCATATCAAGAGACAACAGACGGACAAGTTAGAGTTCAGGTCTTTTAGAGCTCGGTTCATAGGATATCCTAAAGAGTCATTAGGATACTATTTTTATATTTCGAAAGATCACAATGTGATTGTGAGTCGAAATGCTATTTTTCTTGAAAAATAGTTTATTCAAGATAGTGGCATCGGAAGAATAATTAAGCTCAAGGAGATCCACCTGAAGGTATTATACCTATTGGGTGTAAATGGATCTTCAAGAGAAAGATAGGTGCAGATGGGAATGTGGAGACATTCAAGGCTAGGCTCATAGCGAAAGGTTATAGTCAGTGTGAAGGCATTGACTATCAGGATACCTTCTCGCCCATAGTCATGCTAAAATCCATCCGCACATTGCTTGCTATTATAGCCTATTTCAATTATGAAATATGCCAGATGGACGTGAAAATGATGTTCTTAAATGGATATCTTGAGGAAGATATCTATATGGAACAGCTGTTTGGTTTGACATCTAGTGATGATGATCACAGAATCTGCAAGCTGTAATGGTCCATTTATAGACTTAAGCAAGCATCTCAAAGTTGGAATACTCGTTTCAATGATGTCATCAAAATATTTGATTTCATCAAGAATGAGGAGAAACCATGTGTGTTTAAAAAGGTCAGTGGGAGCGTAGTTGTCATCCTCATATTGTATGTAGATGACATCCTCCTAATTGGAAATGACATTCCCATGTTGACCTCAGTCAAAGTATGGTTGTCTAAGGAGTTCTCTATGAAAGATCTAGGAGAGGCATCCTTTATACTGGGTATTAAGGTCTATAGAGATAGACCAAATAGGATGCTCGGACTTTCATAGAAGATGTACATAGAGGAGGTGCTAAAAATATTTAGCATGGAAAACTCCAAAAGAGGTTTATTACCTTTTAGACATGGCATTCATCTCTCCAAGAAGATGTGCCCTAGCACACCTGAGGAGATTGAACGCATGAGCAAGATCCCTTATGCTTCAGCAATAGGGAGCCTCATGTATGCCATGCTATGTACACGACCTGATATAGCTCATGTTGTGAGTGTCATATGCAGATATCGGTCGAATCCAGATGAAGAGCACTGACTTTTGTGAAATGTATCCTTAAGTACTTGAGAAGGACTAAGGATATGTTTCTAGTCTTTGAAAATGGAGAACTCCAGATTCAGGGATATATAGACTCAGACTTTATGTCTAATATAGATGATCGAAAGTCGACATCTGAGAGTTTGTTCATTTGTAATGGTGATGCAGTCAGCTGGAAGAGTTTCAAGCAGATGGTGATTGCTGATTCCACCATGGAGCCAAAGTACATTGCTGCATCAGAAGCTGTGAAGGAGGTATTCTGGTACAAGAAGTTTACCGCAGAACTTGGAGTGATGTCATCAGATGCCATACCTCTTTACTGTGACAATAATGGCGCCATAACCCTAGCTAAAGAGCCAAGGTCTCACCAGAAGTCCAAGCACATCGAGCGGCGATTCCATCTGATCCGTGATTACCTCGAAAATAGTTATGTCGAGGTCAAGAGAGTCGACTCCACAGATAATGTGGCAGGTCCGCTGACTAAGCCATTGGGCCAACAGAAGATCGAAGCCCATCTTGAGAAGATGGGACTTAGATATGTAGCCAATTGGCATTAGATCAAGTGAGAGTTTGTTAGATGTGTGCTCTAGATGCCATATCGGCTGACACATTCATGTACAGATCTAAGGACAAATTTATAATTTTGACTATAAATGAATAAAAGGGTTATTCTTCTATCACATTGTGTGCATTGTATCTGTGATACATCCTTTGAGTTAGTAGGAATGTAAATTCATATTTTCAAGAGTTAAAAATTTAAGGAATGAATTTACATAGCTAACTCATAAACAGCTCCTGACCATAGAATCATCACGAGGATGGTGATCGATCTGGAAGCTTGGTGTACGATCACTTCCTTAGGATAGATGTATCTTGAGTCTATAGTGTGGAGATATTGGAGTGATAGTACAGGTATTCATTGAGAATGAGAGTACTGAGCGTGACCACTTCGAGCAGTCATAAGGAAGTCTACCTTCTCGTCAATGACTAGCTCAATGCTGCAGTTGTGTGTCTAGTTCTTTGACCTGAGATGCATCGACAGTTCACCTTGAGTGTGTTATAGTTTGACTACATCATAACTCGATCTCCTAGCCATTCAGAACCCTGAGGTATATGTTGGCTGTAGCATATTCATTATAGGAACTAGGTCGCACTAAGATGGGATCTATCAACCTCGGTAGATGAGAGGAGTAGTCCTATGATAATTGAAAGATCGAGTCCTTAAGCCCATGGCCATGGTAGAGTGAAATAATGAAAAAGAATTTTCCATTAAGATTTCACATCAGACTCAGATCGATCGATTAACACATATGACTGATGTTGGGTTTGACGAGTTCACCTTAACCCTAATTCAGTCGGGACTCATGATAGAGGAACTCAATCACACAGGTAGCTGCACCGAGAGGTTTGTCTTCAATTCTGATGGGTTACCACCACATACTGCTAGGTGTCACTGATGAATTTTGAGAGCAATTAGAATGATATTGATGATCAATCATTTTAATTATCTGAATCAGAAGAGGTGTTCTGGTCCATCGAAAGGAGTTTCAATGATATCGATGATGAGATCATGACATGTCTCATTATGATACAGAATTAAACTTAACTGGATCACATAAACAAGGGTTAGGATCTGGATGTCATCAATTGGGCTAACCCAATTGATTTGGATAAGATCCAATTAGGTTCAAGGAAATCGTGCTAGCACACGATTGAGCCTAACTTTCTCCTCGTGTAATCTTTTCTGTCTCTACTGAGCCAAATATGATTTGACTCATCCAAAGAACCTTAAGAAGATTTTTCTCAGTCTAAATGAAGCTTGTCCAGCTTAGAAAAGGTTTGTCTTAATTCACGAGATGAATTTAAGACAACACCTGTTAATTCCTAGCACCTATCAATTTCATTTTAGGACATCTGTCAAAAGTTGACATATGGGTCTTAAACTGAAGAGGACTCATTGAAATATTTTTGTGGAGCATCCACAAGCCAAACCACATCAAATTGGGCACCATAATCAGATTATGGTGTGAGCCCAATTAGATCAAAGTGGGCGCCCCAAGTGGATAAGGATTGGAGAGTCTCGATCAATTTAAACTCTTGGGCACCACCTCTATTTGTGCTTATCCAATGTTGGTGCCATCTTTTGGAGATAAGGTGGGATTCTTATCTAATATGATCAGATGATATCACTCCACCAAATAAAATTTTTCCAGAATTTATTAAAATTTTCTTATTGGTTGAATGATGTGGCACTGCGCAGCATACAGGGTCAATATAAACCCTGCTGCGCCTAGGATTTTGAGGTAGAAGTTATTTTATGCACAAAACTCAATAGCTGCTGCCCCCTCCCCTATTCTCCACATCCTCCCTACTCTCCTTCCTCCCTTCTTTACATCCAAAGAGTTGGACGTCCATCTGGAAAAGATCCAAGGCATGGTGACGCCTGGAACAGAAGGCTGCAGGACTTCTTCGACAGGCTACTGCTCCAACTTCAAGAAGACTTTTGAAGATCTTTCTAATCAGATTTAGATCTGATTTTTGGAGAATAGATTCATGAGGAGAAGACATTCTAGGTCCTACCCAAGTGGATATCGATAGAGACCAGGTGCTTGCATGGCTACATCAGAACCTCGGGCTGTGCAGAGATCATCTACAGGGTAATCAGATTACCCTTGAGGTATTTCTTCTATCATCATAGTTTTAGATTTAATTTTAGATTTAAAATATCTGATAATAAGATTAGATCTAGAGATTTAGATCTGAAATACATGTAGGATAAAAAATTTTTAAATTTATTCCACCCCAGATTTGATGAAATTTGGAAGATCCTACGAGGAAAAGCAATTTTCCTCCTTCACTGAGTAGCAAAGTACTCAAATTGGGTAATCATCAGGCCGTTCGGTCATAGGAGTAAGTAGGGTTTGATGACCCTCTCCTCTCATTCAATGGGGTGCTCTTCATGGTGTATAGGGTAAAGGAAAAACTGCCTTTTTTCTGTGTAGGATCTTTCAGATTTCACCAAATCTGGGATGAAATAAATTTTATATTTTTTATTCTATACTATTTTAGATCTAATATCTATTAGATCTAATTTTATTATCTAATATTTAAAATCTAAAATTAAATCTAAAAGTATGAGAAATATAGACATACCTCAAGGGTAATCTAATTACTCTGTAGATGATCGCAGCACTGCCTGAGGTTTTGATGTAGCCACGCAAGCGTCTGGCCTCTACCAGTATCCACTCAGGTAGAATCTAGAACATCTTCTCCTCACAATTCTATGCTCCAAAAATTAGATCAATATCTGATTTGAAAGTACTTCAGAACTCCTTCTGAAGTTGGAGCAGCAGCTTGTCGAAGATGTCCTGCAGCCTTCTACTCCAGGCGTTACCACGCCTTGTACGTTTGCCAGATGAATGTCCAACTTCTTGGACTTGAAGAGGAGAGAAAGGAGAGCAGGAAGGATATAGAGAAGAGGGGAGGGGGTGGCAGCTAATGGGTTTTTTGCATAAAATAAGTTCTATCTAAAAATCCTAGGTGCAGCAGGGTTTATATAGATCCTATATGCTGCGCAGTGCCACATCATTCGATCAATCAAAAAATTCCAATAAATTTTGAAAAAATTTTGATTAGTGGAGTGATATCATTTGATTACATCAGATAAGAATCCCCTTGCTCTCTCTTATGTTGGCGCCAACATTGGATAAGCACAAATAAGGTGGTGCCAAAGAGTCCAAGTTTATCAGGACTCTTTGGTTCTTATCCATTTGGGGCGCCCACTTAAATCCAATTGAGCTCATGCTATAATCTGATTATGCCACCCAATTTGAAGTAGTTTGGACATGTGGACACTCCACAAAAATCCTCCAATGAATCTTTTTCAGTTTAAGACCCATATGACAACTTTTGACAGATGTCCTAAAATGAAATTGACAGGTGCAAAAAATTAGCAGGTGTTGTCTTAAATTCATCTCATGAATTAAGACCAGCCTTTTCTAAGCTGGACAAGCTTCAATTAGACTGAGAGAAACTTTTTCAAGGTTCTTTGGATGAGCCAGATCATATTTGGCTCAGTAGAGACAGAAAAGATTACACGAGGAGAAAGTTAGGCTCAATCAAGTGCTAGCACGATTTCCTTGAACCTAATTGGATCTTATCCAAATCAATTGGGGTAGCCTAATTGATGACATCCAGACCCTAACCCTTGTTTGTGTGACCCAGTTAGGTTCAATTCTATGTGGTAATGAGATATGTCGTGATCTCATCATCGATATCATCGAAACTCTTTTCGATGGACCAGAACTCTTCTGATTCAGATAATTAGAATGATCGATCATCAAAATCATTCTAATTGCTCACAAAATCCATCAGTGACACCTAACAGTATGTGGTGGCAACACATCAGAACTGAAGATGAACCTCTTGGTGCAGCGACCTGTGTGATTGAGTTCCTCTATCATGAGTCCCGACTGAATTAGGGTTTAGGTGAACTCGTCAAACCCAACATCAGTCATATGAATCAATTGATCGATCCGAGTCCGATGTGAAATCTAATGGAAAACTCTTTTCTATTATTTCACTCTACCATGATCATGGGCTTAAGGGCTCGATCTTTCGATCATCATAGGACTACTCCTCTCATCTATCGAGGTTGATGGATCTCATCTTGGTGTAATCTGGTTCCTACAATGGATATGCTGCAGCCAACATACACCTCAGGATTCTGAATGGCTAGGAGATCGAGTTATGGTGTAGTCAAACTATAACATACTCAAGGTGAACCATCGATGCACCTCAGGTTAAAGAACTAGACACACAACTGCAGCATCGAGCTAGTCATCGACGAGAAGGTAGACTTCTTTATGACTGCTCGAGGTGGTCACGCTCAATACTCTCGTTCTCAATGAATACCTATACTCTCACTCTGGTGTCTCCACACCGTAGACTCAAGACCCATCTATCCTAAGGAAGCGATCATATACCAACCTTCTAGATCGATCACCATCCTCGTGATGATCCTATGGTCAGGAGTAGTTTATGAGTTAGTTATATAAATTCATGTCTTAAATTTTTAACTCTTGAAAATATGAATTTACATTCCCACTAACTCAAAGGATGTATCACAGACACAATGTACACAATGTGATAGAAGAATAATCTTTTTATTCTTTTATAGTCAAAATTATAAATTTGCCCTTAGTTCTGTACAAGAATGTGTCAATCGATCTGGCATCTAGGGCACACATCTAACAAACTCCCACTTGACCTAATGCCAATTGGCTACATATCTAAGTCCCATCTTCTCAAGATGGGCTTCGATCTTCTGTTGGCCCAATGGCTTAGTCAGCGGATCTGCCACATTGTCTGTGGAGTCGACTCTCTTGACCTTGACATATCCTTTTTTGAGGTAATCACGGATTAGATGGAATCGCCACTCGATGTGCTTGGACTTTTGGTGAGATCTTGGCTCCTTAGCTAGGGCTATAGTGCCATTATTGTCATAGTAAAGAGGAATGGCATCCGATGACATTACTCTAAGCTCTGTGGCAAAGTTTTTGTACCAGAATGCCTCCTTTGTTGCTTTCGATGTAGCAATATACTCTGCCTCCATGGTGGAATTTGCAATTACCATTTGCTTGAAACTCTTCCAGCTAACTGCACCACCATTGCAAATGAACAGAATCCCAGATGTCGACTTTTGATCATCTATATCAGACATAAAGTTTGAGTCTGTAAATCCCTGAATCTGGAGTTCTCCATTCTCAAAGACTAGAAACATATCCTTAGTCCTTCTCAAGTACTTAAGGATACATTTCACAGAAGTCCAGTGCTCTTCGTCTGGATTCGACTGATATCTGCTTGTGACACTCACAGCATGGGCTATATCAGGTCATGTACATAGCATGGCATACATGAGGCTCCCTATTGTCGAAGCATAAGGGATCTTGCTCATGCGTTCAATCTCCTCAGGTGTGCTAGGGCACATCTTCTTGGAGAGATGAATGCCATGTCTAAAAGGCAATAAACCTCTTTTGGAGTTATCCATGCTAAACCTTTTTAGCACCTCCTCTATGTACATCTTCTTTGAAAGTCCCAGCATCCTATTTGGTCTATCTCTATAGACCTTAATACCCAGTATAAAGGATGTCTCTCCTAGATCTTTCATAGAGAACTCCTTAGACAACCATACTTTGACTGAGGACAACATGGGAATGTCATTCCCAATTAGGAGGATGTCATCCACGTACAATACGAGGAAGACAACTGTGCTCCCACTGATCTTTTTGAACACACATGGTTCCTCCTCGTTCTTGATGAAACCAAATATTTTGATCACATCATTGAAACAAGTATTCCAACTCCGAGATGCTTGCTTAAGTCCATAAATGGACCTTTGCAGTTTGCAGACCTTGTAATCATCATCACTAGATGTAAAATTAAGCGGCTATTCCATATAGATATCTTCCTCAAGATATTCATTTAAGAATGCCATTTTCACATCCATCTGTCATATTTCATAATCGAAATAGGCTGCAACAGCAAGCAATGTGCGGATGGATTTTAGCATGGCTACGGGCGAGAAGGTATCCTGATAGTCAATGCCTTCGCGCTGACTATAACCTTTCGCTACGAGCCTAGCCTTGAATATCTCCACATTTTCATCTGCACCTATCTTTCTCTTGAAGATCCATTTACACCCAATAGGTATAATACCTTCAGGTGGATCTACCAAGGTCCAAACTTGGTTTGAGTACATCGAGTCAATTTCTTATCTCATTGCCTCTAACCATTTCTTGGAGTCGATATCTGATATTGCCTCATCATAGATCTTGGGATCATCACCATGAACCCCATTTCCTGTGAGGAACATTTCCTCTACATCCTCTTGTATGGTACCTAAGTACCTTTCAGGAGGATAAAAAATTCTAGTCAATCTATGAGGTGGAAGAGGTTGTGTTAGGACTGGTTCTGATTGATTCGGTTCCTCAAGTTCTTTAGCTCGTTGCTCTTGGGGGACATTCTCCTTGAGCTTAATTATTCTTCCGATGCCACCATCTTGAATAAACTATTTTTCAAAAAAATTAGCATTTCGACTCACAATCACATTGTGGTCTTTCAAAATATAAAAATAATATCCTAATGACTTTTTAGGATATCCTATGAACCGAGCTCTAAAAGACCCAAACTCTAACTTATCCGTCTGCTATCTCTTGACATGAGCCGGACAACCCCAAATTCTGAGATGATTCAGACTTGGCTTCTTACTATGCCATATCTCATACGGTGTGGTAGGAATGGTTTTAGAGGAAACCCTATTCAATACATAAATTGCTATCATGAGACAATATCCCCAAAAAAATTCTGGGAGGTCTATGAAGCTCATCATGGAACGGACCATATCTAATAGGGTCCGATTTTTTCATTCTAAAATCCCGTTGAGTTAAGGCATTTTAGGTGGAGTCTATTAAGAGACTATACCATTGTCCTTAAGATAGTCTAAGAATTCTCGACTAAGGTATTCACCTCCTCGATCTGATCGAAGAACCTTAATGGGCTTTTCTGTTTGTTTTTCTACCTCATGTCTGAATTCTTTGAATCTTTCAAAGGCTTCAGACTTGTGTTTCATTAGAAACACGTACCCGTACCTAGACATATCATCAGTAAAGGTAATGAAGTAGACAAAGTTGCCTCTAGCCGGCATATCAAATGGGCTGCACACATCCGTATGTACTAGGGCAAGTAGGTTTGTGGCCCTTTCCCCATGTCCCACAAAAGGAAGCTTGGTCATTTTGCCTTGAAAGTATGATTTACAAACTGGATATGACTCGGAAGTCAACGAACTTAGTAGCCTGAATTTCTTCAATTTGTTAACCCTGTCTTTCGCTATATGACCTAGCCTTAGGTGCCACAGATACTTATCATTTAGACTATCTCTAGGCCTTTTAATTCCTATGGCATTCATATTTTTCTCAATATTAAAAATAGATACATCAACATGTAACTGATAGAGACCATTAATAACAAAACCATTATTTTCATAAAATATGTTACAATGGTCCTTATGAATGCTAATCACATAGCCTTCTTGTGCTAAACATGAAACAGAAATCAAATTCCTGCTTGCTGCAGGCACGTAATAACAGTCTCTTAAAACTAAATCTAATCCTAACGGTAATCGCAGAGGGTAGGTTCCTACGGCCATAGCAGCAACTCTTGCTCCATTTCCGACACGTAGGATCATCTCCCCTTCCCTCAGCCTCCTGCTCTCCTCAAGACCCTGCATAGAAGTGCACAAATGAGTACTAGAACCAGAGTCAAGCACCCAACTGGATGCAGAAGAAATCGTAAGATTAGATTCGATAATGAGCATACCTCCAAAAGAACCATCCTTCTTGTTCTTCAGGGTGGCCAGGTACTGAGGACAGTTTCGCTTCCAATGGCCTTCTGACTGACAGTGGAAACACTTTCCCTTTTCAGAAGCCTTCTTCTTCGATCCTATCTTCTTGTTCTTGCCATCCACCTTCTGCTTCTTCACGGACTTCTTTTTCTTTTCAAAAGATTTTCTCTTGGAAAAAGTCCGCTCCACAGTAAGAACTGAGCCTTTTGAACCTTTCATTGAAAGCTCAGCCATAACCAGCATATTTGTTAACTCAGCCAAGGTACATTGCATCTTATGTATATGGAAGTTCATGATGAACTGACCATATGCATCGGACAAGGACTGAAGGATCACATCAATCTGAAAATCCTTGTCTAAGATGATATCGAGCTTCTCAAGCTCCTCAAGATCCTTGATCATTGTCAAACAATGATCTTGGACTAACTGCCCATCACGCATCTTGGCCTTAAAAAGTTTTTGACAGACTTGATACTTGGCTGTGCGAGTCTATTCACCAAACAACTCTTGTAAGTGAGCCAACATTTGGCGGGTAGTCAAAATATTTTCATTTTGGTACTGCAAATCATCAGACATTGCACCCAACATGTAGTACCTGACTTTGTTATCATCATCCGTCTACTTTTCCAGAGATGCTCTCTGTTCAGCAGTCGGACATGCTGGCATGGTAGGTGGATCTTGGTCCAAGACATGAGTCAATTTTTTAGAACCCAGAATAATTCTGTAGTTTCTCAACCAGTCCTTAAAATTTGGTCCAGTCAGTCTATGAGTGTCTAGAATTTTGGTCAGGGGGTTTGAGGCAGACATGTTTCCTGTAGAGAGTCAAAAGTTTCTAGTTAGATTTTATAATCAGACTAAATAAATTTATTTAAGATTTTTATTTTTAAACAAATTAGGCTTTCACTATTTTTTTAGATCCTTACACTCTCTTGGTAGAGATATGAAAATCTCTGTGATTAGTGATTTCTAATGGGTGGTGCAGTCTCACCGACTGGCTCATCACCTCACCTAACAGTTATTGGTGATGGGTCAACCGATGAGTGGATAACTCTTGTCCAATGATTCTCTAATCATGGTGTACTCAAAACTTGATCTCTAATTCATGAAGCTCACCATATCTGAGATATTGCTCCAATCCTTAGTTAAGCCAAACCCACTATTTGCACGAACTAGATTCCTGATTGGGTCCCTCACCGTATCTAGAATATTGAGCCCAACCCATCTTCTAATCCGTAGCATCCAATGCCTAATGGACATAGTTGCGTCTTCTCGGTGCAACTGAGCCATTGTAACCAACCGAGAACAATCAACCCCGGGAAGGACCCGTACATCCACAATAGTGGAAGACCTAGACTTAATATTTTTTTAGGGAGATTTGATTTAGGTCTCTTTAAACTTGACTTGATATAGTCATAACAATTATGACTAACCTAGTGGCATGGGTCAGCTCGAATTGTTAGCCACCTCAAATCAAAACTGGGTCGACACATATGGCCAGGTAAGTGAGATCGGTGGGAGGGATATGCCATTAACTCGACAAGAACGCATTCAACTGGAATAGCTCCCAATTAAAAACCAGTCGGTCGCAACTGCCCAACTTACCTTAGACACCAAATTATCGAACCAAAACTAATTGAGTTAGTCTACAATCCAGGCTCTAACCACTGAGCTAAATTAGATCTTAACTTGATCGTGTCACATCTAAATGTGATTCGACCTTGACCCAGATTTAATCCTATTAGGCTGGTTAATTATTAGCTTTCATGATCCTACCTAACCAACTCTTGATTCGGTTTGATCAACTGCTAGACCTAATTGAGCTACCCAAGCCTGAACCCAATCTTATGAAAATATCTTAGATCTGAAATTCTCAATTTTAGACCTAACTTAATTTCATAAGCTCAATACATTAATTAAGTTTGGGTTCATAAACAAAGCATGTAAAATAAATCCTAGGGTTTCAGGATCTAGAATTTTGCAGAAAAGTAAGTTTTGATTTTTGATTAAGGATGAACGCGCGGCACCCCTACACGTCATATGAACACCTCATTGAATGGGAAGAGAGGGTCTTAAAACTCTACTTTATTCTTATGACTGGATAGCCATGAGGAATACCTTAATCAAAAATATAAATTTAACTACAAAACTAGTTAGATCTAAATTAACGTATCACATATATAATATAAGATCTAACTAATACATATTTTGCATACATCTCATGTATCAAAAATCAATCTAATTAACATACTTTCAGATCTGATACATCACATGTAATATTTGAAAAGTAGAATTTAAATTAAACTATTCAAAATAAAAATTATTCTAGACAAGTTACTAGAACAATTCTACAACTAGTTTAGGCATGCAACAGATCAATTTTATGAAATAATTAAAATTTTATTTTCTATTTTTTGATCTAATTATAACAATTATAACATCAAAAAAAATAGAGAATAAATTATATTTAATTCATATTTTAATCTCATTAAAATATAAAACTTAAGACAATTCATGGATTCAATTAATCCTAGTCTAGTTATGCATCTCATGCATGTTAGATCTTCTTAGATTTAATTTTAAATATTTTAATTTTAGATTTTATCATATCTGATGTGACATCTGAAATTATTTAATATCAGATAAATTAAAATTAAAATTAGATCTAAAATAGATCTGAAATAGAGTCAAGAACGTGGCTCTGATACCACTTGAAGGAAAAACCACCTTTTTCCTGTGTAGGATCTTCCAGATTTCACCAAATCTGGGGTGAAATAAATTTTATATTTTTTATCCTACGCTATTTTAGATCTAATATCTATTAGATCTAATTTTATTATCTAATATTTAAAATTTAAAATTAAATCTAAAAGTATGAGAAATATAGACATACCTCAAGGGTAATCTAATTACCCTGTAGATGATCGCAGCACTGCTTGAGGTTCTGATGTAGCCAAGCAAGCGTCTGGCCTCTATCAGTATCTACTTAAGTAGGATCTAGAACATCTTCTCCTCATGATTCTATGCTCCAAATATTAGATCAATATCTGATTTGAAAGTACTTCAGAACTCCTTCTGAAGTTGGAGCAGCAGCCTGTCGAAGATGTCCTGCAGCCTTCTGTTCCAGGCATCACCACGCCTTGTACCTTTGCCAGATGAACGTCCAACTTCTTGGACGTGAAGAGGAGAAAAAGGAGAGTAGGGAGGATGTAGAGAAGAGGGGAGGGGACAGCAGCTAATGGGTTTTTTGCATAAAACAAGTTCTATCTAGAAACCCTAGGTGCAACAGGGTTTATATAGATCTTGTATGCTGTGCAGTGCCACATCATTCGACCAATCAAAAAATTCTAATAAATTCTAGAAAAATTTTAATTGATGGAGTGATGTCATCTGATCACATCAGATAAGAATCTCCATGCTCTCTCCTATGTTGGAACCAACATTGGATAAGCACAAATAAGGTGGCGCCAAAGAGCCCAATTGATTTAGATAAGATCCAATTAGGTTCAAGAAAATCGTGCTAGTACATGATTGAGCCTAACTTTCTCCTCGGGTAATTTTTTCTGTCTCTACTGAGCCAAATGTGATTTGACTCATCCAAAGAACCTTAGAAAAGTTTTTCTCAGTCTAAATGAAGCTTGTCCAGCTTAGAAAAGGCTTATCTTAATTCATGAGACGAATTTAAGACAACACCTGTTAATTCCTAGCACCTACCAATTTCATTTTAGGACAGCTGTCAAAAGTTGACATATGGGTCTTAAACTGAAGAGGGCTCATTGGAGGATTTTTATGAAGTGTCCACAAGCCAAACCACATCAAATTGGGTACCATAATCAGATTATGGTGTGAGCCCAATTAGATTAAAGTGGGCACCCCAAGTGGATAAGGATTGGAGAGTCTCGATCAATTTAAACTCTTGGGTGCCACCTCTATTTGTGCTTATCCAATGTTGGTGCCATATTTTGGAGATAAGGTGGGATTCTTATCTGATATGATCAGATGACATCACTCCACCAATCAAATTTTTTTTAGAATTTATTAGAATTTTCTTATTGGTTGAATGATGTGGCACTGCGTAGCATGCAGGGTCTATATAAACCCTGCTGCGCCTAGGATTTTGAGGTAGAAGTTGTTTTATGCACAAAACTCAATAGCTGCTACCCCCTCTCCTCTTCTTCACATCCTCCTTGCTCTCCTTCCTCCCTTCTTTATATCCAAAGAGTTGGACGTCCATCTGGCAAAGATCCAAGGCGTGGTGATGCCTGGAACAGAAGGATGCAGGACTTCTTCGACAGGCTACTGCTCCAACTTCAGAAAGACTTTTGAAGATCTTTCTAATCAGATTTAGATCTAATTTTTGGAGCATAGATTTATGAGGAGAAGACATTCCAGGTCCTACCCAAGTGGATATAGGTAGAGGCCAGGCACTTGCATGGCTACATCAGAACCTCAGGCTGTGCAGAGATCATTTACAGGGTAATTAGATTACCCTTGAGGTATTTCTTCTTTCATCATAGTTTTAGATTTAATTTTAGATTTAAAATATCAGATAATAAGATTAGATCTAGAGATTTAGATCTGAAATATATGTAAGATAAAAAAATTTTAAATTTATTCCGCCCCAGATTTTAATGAAATCTGAAAGATCCTATGAGGAAAAGCGATTTTCCTCCTTCACTGAGTAGCAAAGTACTCGAATTGGATAATCATCAGGCCATTCGGTTATAGGGGTAAGTAGGGTTTGATGACCCTCTTTTCTCATTCAATGGGGTGCTCTTCATGGTGTATAGGGTAAAGGAAAAATCATCTTTTTCTTGTGAAAGATCTTCCAGATTTCACCAAATCTGGGGTGGAATAAATTTTATATTTTTTATCCTATGCTATTTCAGATCTAATGTCTATTAGATCTAATTTTATTATCTAATATTTAAAATTTAAAATTAAATCTAAAAGTATGAGAAATATAGACATACCTCAAGGGTAATCTAATCACCCTGTAGATGATCGCAGCACTGCCTGAGGTTCTAATGTAGGCACGCAAGTGTCTGGCCTCTACCAATATCCACTCAGGTAGGATTTGGAACATCTTCTTCTCATGATTCTATGCTCCAAAAATTAGATCAATATCTGATTTGAAAGTACTTCAGAACTCCTTCTGAAGTTGGAGCAGCAGCCTGTCGAAGATGTCCTGTAGCCTTCTGTTCCAGGCGTCACCACGCCTTGTACCTTTTCCAGATGAATGTCCAACTTCTTGGACATGAAGAGGAGAGAAAGGAGAGTAGGGAGGACATGGAGAAGAGGGGAGGAGATGGCAGCTAATGGGTTTTTTGCATAAAACAAGTTTTATCTAGAAACCCTAGGTGCAGCAGGGTTTATATAGATCCTGTATGCTGCGTAGTGCCACATCATTCGACCAATCAGAAAATTCCAATAAATTTTAGAAAAATTTTAATTGATGGAGTGATGTCATCTGATCACATCAGATAAGAATCTCCATTCTCTCTCCTATGTTGGCGCCAACATTGGATAAGCACAAATAAGGTGGCGCCAAAGAGTCCAAGATTATCAAGACTCTTTGGTTCTTATCCATTTGGGGTGCCCACTTAAATTCAATTGAGCTCATGCCATAATCTAATTATGACACCTAATTTGAAGTGGTTTGGACATGTGGACACTCCACAAAAATTCTCCAATGAATCCTTTTCAGTTTAAGACCCATATGTCAACTTTTGACAGATGTCCTAAAATGAAATTGGCAGGTGCAAGAAATTAGCAGGTGTTGTCTTAAATTCATCTCATGAATTAAGACAAGCCTTTTCTGAGCTAAACAAGCTTTAATTAGACTGAGAGAAACTTTTTCAAGGTTCTCTGGATGAGTCAGATCACATTTGGCTCAGTAGAGACAGAAAAGATTACACGAGGAGAAAGTTAGGCTCAATCGAGTGCTAGCACGATTTTCTTGAACCTAATTGGATCTTATCCAAATCAATTGGGGTAGTCTAATTGATGACATCCAGACCCTAACCCTTATTTGTGTGACCCAGTTAGGTTCAATTTTGTATGGTAATGAGACATGTCATGATCTCATCATCGACATCATCGAAACTCCTTTCGATGGATCAGAACTCTTCTGATTCAGACAATTAGAATGATCGATCATCAAAATCATTCTAATTGCTCCTAAAATCTACCAGTGACACCTAGTAGTATATGGTGGCAACCCATCAGAACTAAAGACAAACCTCTTGGTGCAGCTACCTATGTTATTGAGTTCCTCTATCATGAGTTTCGACTGAATTAGGATTAAGGTGAACTCGTCAAACCCAACATCAGTCATATGAATCAATCGATCGATCCGAGTCTGATGTGAAACTCAATGGAAAACTCTTTCATTATTTCACTCTGCCATGGCCATGGGCTTAAGGGTTCGATCTTTCGATCATCATAGGACTACTCCTCTCATCTATTGAGGTTGATAGATCCCATCTTGGTGCGATCTGGTTCCTACAATAGATATGCTACAGCCAACATACACCTTAGGGTTCTGAATGGCTAGGAGACTGAGTTATGGTGTAGTCAAACTATAACATACTCAAGGTGAACCGTCGATGCACCTCAGGTCAAAGAACTAGACACACAACTGCAGCATCGAGCTAGTCATCGACGAGAAGGTAGACTTCCTTATGACTGCTCGAGGTGGTCACGCTCAATACTCTCGTTCTCAACGAATACTTATACTCTCGCTCTGGTGTCTCCACATCGTAAACTCAAGACTCATCTACCTTAAGAAAGCGATCGTACACCAATATTCTGGATCGATCACCATCCTCGTGATGATCCTATAGTTAGGAGCAGTTTATGAGTTAGTTATGTAAATTCATGCCTTAAATTTTTAACTCTTAAAAATATGGATTTACATTCTCACTAACTCAAAGGATGTATCACAGACACAATGTACACAATGTGATAGAAGAATAACCCTTTTATTCATTTATAATCAAAATTATAAATTTGTCCTTAGTTCTGTACAGGAATGTGTCAGCCGATCTGGCATCTAGGGCGCACATCTAACATAGGGGTGCCACTGTGAGGTCCCATGAAAAAGAAAGTGAAAAGAGAAAACTTACTTTCTTGCAAAATCCTAGATCTTGAAATCCTAAGTGTTGTTGTATGTGATGTAAGTTGTGAAGATAGTTAGTTACATCTAATCTTGTTTAGTCAAAATTATTTTGATCTAAAATCATAAAAAATTTAGATTTGATCTAAAATATTTTATGACTTGATGTAAAAAGTTTATCTAAAAAATTATTTTCAAAACCTTAACCATGTTGATGCAAAACTTAATTGAGAATTAAGTATCAAGCTGATTGGATCTAGAATTATAATTTAGATCTAATGACATTGCATAAAACATGGGGCATGGGTTAGCTCAAATCAGGTTCTTCTCTTTAATTAGGTTAGACCTAAGGTTAGAATTAAAGAATTGATTGACCATGTAGAGAAATTGATTAAGTCTAACCAAATATTGAATTAGATTAATCAGGATTTCTCTAGTACAATAGTTATAGATGGTAAGTCCATGTCTTTGATTAGACCAAATGAATTTTGATTGTGGCTCAGTGGTTGAATCCAAACTATTAAGTTGGTCAAATCAAAATTAGTTAATCAATTGGTGTCTAAGGTAAGTTTGGCATTTTGATCGGTGGTTTTTAATTGAGAGTGGCTTACCTGGCCATTTCGATGGTGCCTAAGGCAAGCTTAGCAGATCCTCTCACCGATCTCATTTACCTGGCTAATTTGGTGAACTAGATTTTGATTAGATCGCTAAGTGATTAAAGTTAGCTCATGCCATTAAGGTTGATCAGTGTGACTGATCTAGGTGCCAGTTCAATCAGCATGACCTAATCTGATTCAGTGACTTGATGAAGTCGGTGAGAGGATTATGGTCTACTGATTGATCTTTTCTTCTCTTTTTTCTTTTCTAAATCGATTAAATTCTCTAAATTATTAGGTTCTTAAAATAAGCTGATTATGGTGATAACTAGATCATAGCCTCTCATTAAGATGAGTGATAATAGGTTCATTATTTCTGATTGACATTGCAGGCGTCATCCGTCTGATGTTCTTTCTGAATGATAGAATTATCATTCATCATATGATGACTCTGATGAACTATCTGATGATGGTTGGATTAACCGAGCCATCCTTGGGCCTGATCACTCATTAAGTAGAATCACTGAGTAGGTTCACGTTAATGGTTTGACCTAACCGATACTTTCAGTGAAGGTCCATCATCTACTGAAATAAAATCTAGAGCTAAATTAAATACTAAAAGTTGTTTAGAGAAATAATTAGTTGAGAACCTACCCATAGGTGCATATGGGTTGATCGAGCCATCCTCGGACCTATATATAGTCTATGTGGATTCTAGTACTTGCTGAGAAATTAAGATAATTCTTCAAATTGGAGGTAGAGACTACCAATTCGTATAAAATGATGGGAGGACCTTTAGACTAAAGTTCAAGTCTTTAGGATTAATAAATTCATATACTAATTAGGCTTTATTCATTCTTTATATGTGCAGATATGGTCTCAATCTTGTCACTCCAATCATTGTTGGATAGTGAGAAGCTTATCGGATCGAATTTTGATAATTGATATAAAAAAATTAAAGATTGTCCTAGAGCACGAATGGATCCTTTATATGATAACGGATCCGGCACCTGAGGAGCCTGCTCCTAACACCCGAGGAGTGGTTTAAGATACTTATTTGAAGTGGCTTAACGACCGCACCATGGTTCGTTGCATCATGTGGGCCTCTATGAATGACAAGATCAGCTAAAAGTTTGAAGAAGCTCGGTCAGAAGAAATACTTCAAGTGTTGAGAGATTCCTTTGGTACTCTTAATGACGTTGAGCGGCACAAGACTAGTTATGCTATTTTCAATGTTCAGATGAGGAAGGATGCATCTATTACCGTTCATGTATTGCATATGATCGAGCAGATTGAAAAATTGAGCAAACTTAGCTTCCCTTTGTATGAACAACTGGAAAAATATGTGATCCTAAACTCTCTTCCCAAGTCCTACCTATCGTTTCTTAATCATTTCAGAATGATGAAGCCTGTAGTCAACTACCACGGTCTGTTGAGGTTGCTACAAACTTTTAAGAAAGATCACCAGCTCCATAAGGAGACAGTGAATCTAGTGGGAGGATCTTTTTCGGATAGTCATCATCCCTTTAAGAAAAAAAAAGAAGAAGAATAAGAAGGTGCCTGGTGCTGGGAGTCAATCCCAGAAACTCAAGTTCAAGACTAATCAAAGTTAGGCAGAGTACTTCTTTTACAAGAAGCAGGATCACTGAAAGAGGAATTATCTTCAGTATATCATTTTTCTTGACTCGAACAGGCCAAAGAAGAAGAAGCAATCAGTTGCTGGATAAGGTACTTATGTGATAACACCTTGTAACTTCTCTTTTATAGATACAATGACCTGGGTATTGGATACTGGAAGCTCTATTCATATTTGCAATTCGTTGCAGGGTTTTCAGATCACTTGGAGATTTGGAGAAGGCAAGAGATTTCTGAATGTTGGAGATGGAAGATCAGTTTCAGTTCTAGCTTTAGGAATCATCAAGCTTGTATTCAAATCTCAGTATATTGTTCTTAATGTGTATCATTACTGTCCTAGTTTTCTTTTAAATGTTATTTCTATAGGCCTTTTGGCCAATTCAAATTATGTAATATCAATAAAGAAAAAATTTTGTGATATCATTTTGAATGGTGTTATAATTTTACAGGGATAGTTGAACAATAGTATCTATATTGTATTTAGGCCAATGTAATGTACATTTCAAATAAATACCCTAGAATAGATGATATCACAGATGCCTACCTTTGGTATTGTAGGCTAGGTCATGTCAACAAGAATAGGATGAACAGGTTGGCTCAAGAAGAAATTCTTGATAAACACGATGATGAATCATTACTCGCCTATGAGTCTTGTTTACTTGGAAAGATGACCAAATCAACTTTTACTGAAAAAGGTGAACAAGCCAGTGATGTGCTGGGTCTGATGCATACCGATGTATGTGGACCCATGAGCACATATGCCAGAGGAGGGTATAGTTACTTCATCATGTTCACAAACGACCTATCTAAGTATGGGTATATTTACTTGATGAAACACAAGTTCGAATCGTTTACAATATTTAAATAATTTCATAATGAAATAGAGAAATAAACTAAAAAAGTATTAAAATTCTTCAGTCTGACCAAGGAGGTGAGTACCTTTTTAATAATTTTCTGACATATTTAGGAGAGAATGAGATTCTCTGCCAATGGACTCCTTCAGGGACACCACAGCATAATGGCATCTCAGAAAGGAGGATCAAATCTTGTTGAACATGGTTTGGTCCGTGATGGGGTTTGCAACTCTGTCGATCTTCTTTTGAAGATATGCACTTGAAACAGCCTGTCTTGTGCTTAATAATGTTCTGAGCAAGTCAATTAGTAAGACACCATATGAGATATGGTTAGGATGTAGGCCGAACCTCTCTTACTTTAGGGTCTGGGGGTATCCAGCTTATGTTAAATGATTACAAATTGACAAGCTCAGTCTTAAGCTCGATAAGTATAATTTTATAGGGTACTCCAAGAAAATGAAGAGATATTACTTTTATCTGCCTGCTGAATAAAAGGTATTTGTCAGCAGTAAGGCATATTTTTTGAAAAAAGAATTCCTTAGTGAAGGAATAAGTGCCTCTAAAATCGAGCTTGACGAAGTTCGACAAGTAGAAGAACCGACACCAATGATTTAATTTGAATCAGATTTGATAAGATCAAACTTGGAGCCCAATGAACAAACATCCTTAAGATGATCTGGTAGAGTACCACGTCAGCCGGATAGATACTTAGGTTTCTTGGTCTGGAATAAGGATCTTGTCGAACTCGATGAGAATGATAAGGATTCGATCACCTACATAGATACAATGCAGAGATTCGAATATGATAAATGGCTTGAAGCCATGAGATCCGAAATGAAGTCCATGAAGGTCAATGATGTATAGACATTAGTTGATCCACTTGAAGGGGTAAAGCCCATAGGGTGTAAGTGGGTCTTCAAGAGGAAGAGGAGAGCAGACAGGAAGGTGGAGACCTATAAAGTCTGTTTGATTGCCAAGAGTTATCATCAATATTATGGTATTGATTATGATGAGATATTTTCTCTTATGGTAATGCTTAAATCCATTCAGATCATGCTTGCGATAGCAGTATATCTGGACTATGAAGTCTGGCAAATAGATGTGAAGACAGTTTTCTTAAATGGAGAGCTGAACAAAGAGGTGTATATGATATAATCTGAAGGGTTCATATCCACAGATGAGTTTAAGGTATGTAAGCTTCAGAGATCTATTTATAGATTGAAGCAAGCATCTCGGAGTTGGAACATATGTTTTGATAAGATGATCAAAATGTATGGCTTCGTTAGGAATGGAGAGAAACCCTGTTTATATAAGTGGATAAATAATTTGATAATTATATTTCTTGTAAATGATATTCTCTTAATCGAAAATGATATCCCTGCATTACAGGAAATAAAAGTGTGGCTGTCGTCATAATTCTCCATGAAAAATCTAGGAGAAGCAGCCTATATACTAGGGATGAAGATCTATAGGGATAGATCTAAGAGGCTGCTCGGACTCTCCCAATCCACATATATAGATACTATGCTGAAATGGTTCAGCATGAAGAATTTCAAGAAAGGCTATCTTCCGATAGGCCAAGAAATTTCTCTTTCAAAAGGAGATTATCCGACAACTCCTCAAGAGAGAGAGCGTATGAGTAGAGTTCTATATACTTTGACAGTAGATTCTATTATGTACGTCATGACATGTACTAGATTAGATGTGGCATACTTATTAGGGGTAGTGAGTAGATACTGTTGGGAAATGTGTCCCAAAAATCAATCGTCAGCCTGTTGACGGTTGAGCAATCTTGTATGGTAATTGATTTGTTAATAAATAAAATATATTTAGCATTTTTATCATAAGCTTTCATCTTCTAATGAACTTCGTTGTTATGGTGAAGTCCTTAGGACTATTTAGATTCGATAAAGAGAGGATTTATATATTAGTCCTTAAAATTATTCACGATCAAATGATAGACTGTTAATAAGGACGACAGCTTCTATCGAGCATAGGTCGCTGTAGGCTATATGGGTTGATTGTCCTCTTAACCAAAGAGTGTGAAGACACTGGTATGTCATACAGGTGAGATGTAAGGGTACATCATCATTGAACATGACCAACTCCAGAGCATTCTACTGTCGATAATGTCTTTGATGGGATATAGGTATAAGTGTCCCTTAGACTTGAGATCACCTCAGTGACTTGCAAGCAACTCACTGTGCTTTGGTACTGGACTAACTGAATTTCTAATTCAGTGATGGAAGGCTTCTGAGTATAGTCAAGTACTTGTGAAGTCAGAGTGTGATCGAGATGGAATTGACCACTCCAAGAGTTGGAGAAGAATGAGTCACTGTATTTCAATTTAGCAAAACCTTGGTCAGGATAATTCATCAGATAGATTTGATATTTTGAAATACAATGTGGACAACCTGATCAGAGTTGATAATTGAACTTTGAGGTGTCCAATGATCATTTTGATCAAGGGGATGAATTATATGGAAACTATATCCGCATGGGTTCTAAGGATGTTGTTCTACACATTCGACCTATCCGATCGTCAGGTATCATTGCTAGATGGTCACTTTAATTGGTACAAAAATTTATTTCTATGCTACTGACTTAGATTTAGACCTATGAGGTCACACACATTGGAGTTCATGATCCGATCAGATGGTTGATCAATGATTAAGAATCATTCTAAGGTTAAATGATCAATACGATTGATATTTAACCTAGTGCAAGTATTGCAGGAGGATCGATTAGCAATTTGATTGCTAATTGGCTTAATTTGATTAAGAGAATGGGCTGAGATTAAGTTTAATTGAATATAATTTAATTATTTTTAGTTTAGACTTGATTGGATCAAGTCTAATTGGTTTATTGGATAAGCCAAGTGCAAGAAAAAAACTAGTCCTAGTTCAATTAGGACTTGGATCAACCTAATTTCTAATTTGATTAAAAAATTAAATCAGATTTAAATCTAATTTATTCTGATTAAATTAAATTTTTAGTTAGGTTAAGATTTATTTTAATTATATTGATCTAATTTTGATTTGATTTGGTTTGAGAAACCAAATTAAAACAAGTCATAAGATAGAATCCTAGTAAGACTAGGATTCCACCTTGCACCACATAAGCCCCCCCATGCCCTCTCTCTTATTCCATGCCAATCCCCTCTTATTTTGTGCGACAAAAGTCCTCTCCCAGGTCTTTCCTACATCCAAAAGGTTTTCTCTTTTCTTTCATACATGGAAAGTGGTTGTGGATCAAATCAAAGTAGGAATAAGTTTGGATTTCAAATTCTACGAGATAGAGTTTTAAAAATCTAAAACTCTTTCCTTTTTGCATCAAATTTACCCAGATTTTTTTAAAAAATTTTATGGCTTTTAGGGCACACATTGTGCACCCTTTTCTAGTGGTCCATGCACAAAAATAAGGTGGAGGCACCCAAGAGTTGGGCACCCCTTTTCTTGCCATGTTTGGATAAGCCTTGACTAGGTATTTGACCTAGACAAGGACTCTATCATATCTCTCTCTATAAATGAGTTTCTTCATGAAATTTTTGTAGATTATAGAGATCTGAGAGACCTTTGGGGCATCCAAAAATCAGAGAGAAAGACCTTTGGGTCGTGGAGATATAATAGACACAAGATAGGGTGTCTAGGAGAGAGTAAAGAGAAGAAGAAGAGGGTTTTCTTCTAGGGTTGTTAGTTTCATCTCTTTCTTTCCTCCATCTTGAGTTTTTCTGAGAGCATCTCAGATCTAAAACTCTTTCTCCTATTTCTCATCTTTGAAAGAGCCCAAATCAAGAAGGAGGCATCTGATCAACCATCGCAGAAGGATCAGCGCAGTACTAGCATACTATGCTGATTTTCTGAAGCAGGACTTCTGATCGAGATACGTGGGCTCGTGTGGACGACTCCTAGAGACCGAACGCATGTGCGGTTTGCAACATCATCCTCAAGCCCAGATCAGCAAGATTAGAACATCTAACTTGCAAGGTAATAGATCTAATCTATTGTTTAATACAGACATTAGATGTAGTATAGAAACATGTTGATATGATCAACATATAGTTCATGCTCTATATATTTTAATTTTTGATTTAATACTATATAATAATCATATGATAGAATCTTAGATTTAAAGATTTTTTAATTTTAAAAAATAAATTTTGATTTATTTTAGTCTTCTGCTGTCTGATCTTGAAAAAGTTTCAAGAACTAACCTGAAACCCTAGATCTCGTTCCTTCAATTGGTATCAGAGCCTAGATTATTTATTATATGATTATTTATACATGCTTAGATTATTTTTTAGATTAAATTTAATTTATAATATAATTATTAAATCTAAAATTAAAATTTTAGATCAATCATGAACTGCAAGGTTGTCCTGCTGTAAGGTTTACCCCTTACAGTGCAAAGGTTGTCCTAGTTTGTGTAGATCTATCTTTAATCATAAATTTATTAGATATAATCTATATTAAATTTATGATTTATTAGATTTAAAAGATATTTAAATCTAAAATAAAATCTCTTTGTTAATAATTTTTATGTAAAAAAATTATTTAAAGTTGAAATTATTTCAATTACATGAACTTGTTTAGATTAGATCTAAAGTAATTTCATGTTTATTTCACTTGCATCTTGATTATGAATCAAACATGCAATACGATTGATAGAACCATATTATAAAATTATTTTACAAATATAAAAATTATTTTTGAAAAGTCGAACCCAACCCTCAGCCCAAAACTTAATTGAGAATTAAGAAGTTGATTGATTAGGTTCTAGGATTGTGAATTGAAGAACCTAAGATACAAACCATAACACATTGGGTTAATGGATTAGTGAGAATTAGGTCCATTAATTGGGTTAGACCTATGGTTAGATTAAAGATGGACTTAATTAGAGAATTGACTAAATCTAATCAATTGTTGTCTTAGATTAGGTCAAGGATTCTCTAGATCAATTACAATAGTTGTAGTTGGTCAAGTCTATATCTTTAACGAAAATCAAATGGACTTGATTCTTGGCTAAGCGGTCTAGCACGAACTGTTAGGTTGATCTAATCAAAACTAATTAAATCCGTTGGTGTCTAAGGTAAATCGGACCGATGGTTTTTAATTGGGAGCCCACTTACTTGGCCATTTCTGATGGTGTCTAAGGCAAGCTTTGGCTGACCCTCCCATCGATCGAACTTACCTGGCCTCTTAGTGAAATTATATTTTGATTGGATCACTTGATTATTCGAGCTGATCAATGTCAGCTAGGTAAATCAATGTGACTGATTTAGGTGCTCCTAGACCAGCCTATTTTAATGGTCTCCCTTAAGCTGACTTGGTGAAGCCAGTGGGAGGATCATGATAAGCTGGTTCTTCTGACCTTCTCCTCTAAATCAATTAAATCCTCTAAAATTATTAGGTCCTTGAAATGATAAAGTTATGGAGAAAACTGAGTCATAGCCTCCCATTAAGGTGTTTGATAATAGGTCTATTAACTCAATAATCATTGCAGATCCAAAGGCCTGATGCTTGTTGACTAATGAAATTATCACTCATCATATGATGACTTAGAAGTATCTCTCTAATGGTGGTTAGGTTGGCCAACCAAAGTTAGGCTTAATCATTCGTTGGTTAGATGCACCAAGTATGGTCATGTTAATAGTTGGACCTAACCGGATCCTTATAGTGGAGGCCAAAGCCTACTGATTAAGTTTCTGGGGCAAAATTAAAATTACTAAAAATTATTTAGAGAAATAATTGGTTATGAACCTACCCTTAGATGTACATGGGTTGGCCAACCAAAGTTGAGCTTGTGTATAGTCTAAGTGGAATCTAGTACCCACTAAAGAATTAGGATAATTCCTTGAATTGGAGGTAGAGGCTACCAATTCGAATAAAATAGTGGGAGAAACTTTTTGATTAAAGTTCAAATCTTTAGGTTTAATGAATCAATTACTAATTAGGTTATGATTTTCCTTTGAGCAGATAAGGCCACTTTCCTATCGCTCTGATCATTGTTGGACAATGATAAGTTGGTGTGACCTAACTTCAGTAGCTGGTACCAAAAGTTGAAGATAGTCCTGGAGCATGAACGGATCCTATATATGATAATGGATCCTGTACTTGAGGAGCCAGCTGCCAATGCACGTGGAATAGTCAGAGACACTTACCAGAAGTGGCTCAGTGATTGGACCACGGTGCGTTGTATCCTGCTGGCTACCATGAGCGACGAGTTTAGTCACAGATTCGAGACGGCTCAGCCAAAGGACATGCTTCAAGTGTTGGAGGATGCCTTTGGCACATCCGATGACATGGAGAGGCACAAGACTAGTTGTGCCATCTTCAACGCCAAAATGCAAGATAGTGCCTCTGTCACTGATCATATATTATACATGATCGAGCTGATGGAATGATTGAGCAAGCTCGGCTTTCCCTTGCATGAGCAGCTTGGCAAGGATGCAATACTAAACTCGCTATCCAAGTCTTATCTCCCATTCCTCACTCATTATAGAATGACAAAGCCTGAAGTGAACTACCATGGGTTACTAGGTTTGCTTCAGAACTTTGAGAAGGATTACCAACTCCACAAGGAGTCAGTGAATTTAGTGAGAGGTTCGTCTTTTGGTTCTCAACCCTTTGAGAAAGAGAAGAAGAATAAGAAGAAGAAAGTGAAAAAGGTGCAAGTTCAGGCTGGGACATCAGTGCAGGGCTAGACCAAAAAGATCAAGCTCGATAAGAGTCAAGCTGAATGCTTCTTTTGCAAGAAGTGGGGGCACTGGAAGAGGAACTGTCCCCAGTACATTGCCTCCCTGGATCCGAACAGATAGAGAAAGCAGCAAGTTATTGTTGGGCAAGGTATTTATATGATAACTCCTTGTAATTTCTTTATTTATGATATAACTGACTGGGTATTGGATACCTGTAGCCCTTACTATATTTGTAATTCGTTGCAGGGGTTGCAGGTCAGTAGGAGATTCGAGCAAGGCGAGAGGTTCCTGAACGTTGGAGATGGAAGATCAGTTCTAGTTCTAACATTAGAAATCTTGAAACTTATATTTGAATCCCATATCGTTGTTCTTAATGATTGTCATTTCTGTCCTAATTTCTTTTTAAATATCATTTCTGTAGGCCTTCTGGCCAAAAATGATTATGAAATTTCAATTAAGAAATAAGTTTGTAATATCATTATGAATGGTGTTACTATTTTTTGTGGATATTTGAACAATGGTGTGTATATGTTATCACAACCTGTTAATGTAGTCTATTCAACTGGCAAGCACCCTAGATTAGATAGTGTGTCAGATATCTACTTATGGCACTGTAGGCTAGGTCATATAAACAAGAATAGAATAAACAGGTTGACTCAAGAGGAAATCCTCGAAGTCAGTGATTGTGAATCACTTCCAACCTGTGAGTCCTGTCTTCTTGATAAAATAATCAAGTCATCTTTTACTAGAAAAGGTGAGAGAGCTACTGAGCTTTTGGGCCTAGTACATACTGATGTATGTGGGCCCATGAGCACAAGTGCTAGAGGTGAATATTTTTACTTCATAACTTTCACGGATGATCTATCTAGATACGGATATGTCTATCTGATGAAACATAAGTCAGATTCATTTGAAATGTTCAAACGATTCCGAAGTGAAGTAGAAAAATAAACTGGGAAGAGTATTAAAACTCTTTGATCTGACCGAGGAGGAGAATATCTTTCTAGTGAGTTTCTCACATATCTAGGAGAGAATGGGATTCTCTCCTAATGGACTCCTCCAGGAACACCACAGCATAATGGTGTGTCTGAAAGGAGAAATCAGACTCTGTTAGACATGATCCGATCTATGATGGATTTGCCAGCTTGCCGATATCCTTATGGGGATATGCACTCGAATCGGCCTGTTATCTGTTAAATAGAGTTCCAAGTAAGTTTGTAATTAAGACTCTATATGAGATATGGACAGGACGTAAGCTAGCACTTTCACACCTTAGGGTCTGGGGGTGCCTGACTTATGTCAAACGATTAGTCACAGACAAACTTGGACCTAGCTCTGACAAATATACATTCATAGGGTACCCCAAAGAGACCAAAGGATATTTTTTCTACCATGCTGATGAACAAAAGGTGTTCGTCAGCCTTAAGGTAATCTTTTTAGAAAAGAAGTTCCTTCACAATCTTTTTAGAAAAGAAGTTCCTTGGTGAAGGAACCATTGCCTCTAAGGTAGAACTTGATGAAGTTCAACAGGTAGAAGGACCGATACCAATAGCTGAACCTAAGTCGGATTTGATTAGATCAGATCTGGAGTCCAATGTACTTGCACCATTAAGACGATCTGGTAGAGTATCGTATCAATCGGATAGATACTATGATTTCTTGATCCAGGATGGTGATCCCATCGAACTCGATGAGAACGATGAGGATCCGATCACCTATATGGATGCAAAGCAGAGACCTGATTTCGAGAAATGGCTTGAAGCCATGAAATCCGAAATGAAGTCCATGAAGGTCAACGATGTATGGACATTGGTTGACCCACCTGAAAGGGTTAAACCCATTAGGTGTAAATGGGTGTTCAAAAGGAAAAAGGACGCAGATGAAAAGGTGGAGATCTATAAAGCCCATCTGGTTGCCAAGGGGTATCATCAACGTTATGGTATTGACTATGACCAGACATTTTCTCCTGTGGCAATACTCAAATCCATTCAGATAATGCTTGCAATAGTTGCCCATCTGAATTATGAGATCTGGCAAATAGATGTAAAGATAGCTTTTCTGAATGGAGAGCTGACCGAATAGGTGTATATGATACAACCTGAGGGGTTTACATCCACAGATGAGTCCAAGGTGTGCAAGCTTTAGAGATCCATTTATGGATTGAAGCAAGCTTCTCAGAGTTGGAATATGAGTTTTGATAAGGTGATCAAAACGTATGGCTTCGTTAAGAATAGAGAAGAGCTCTGCATCTATAAATGGGCAAATGGTCCAGTTGTGGTATTCCTTGTCTTTTACGTGGATGACATTCTCTTAATCGGGAATGACATCCCCGCACTATAGAGAATAAAAGTTTGGTTGTCATCGCAGTTCTCTACGAAGGACTTGGGTGAAGCATCCTACATTCTAAAGATGAAGATCTATAGGGATAGATCTAAAAAGATGCTTGGGTTATCCTAGTCCATGTACATAGACATTGTGCTGAAGAGGTTTAGCATGGAGAATTCCAAGAAGGACTATCTACCCATAGGCCATGGAATTTCTCTCTCTAAGAAGGATTGTCCAACAACTTCTGAAGAGAGAGAGCGTATGAGTAGAGTCCCATATGCTTTGGTCATGGGATCTATCATGTACGCCATGACATGTACGAGATCAGATGTGACATACTCACTAGGAGTAGTGAGTAGATACCAATCTGATCCTGAAGAAAACCACTGAAAAGTGGTTAAAGCCATCCTTAAGTATTTGAAAAATACTAAGGACCAATGGTTGGTTTATGGTGAGTCAGATCTGAAACTTTTGGGGTTCACAGACTCCAACTTTCAATCTGACCATGATGACAGTAGAAGCGTGTCGGGTTATATCTTTATTCTGAATGGTGGAGCTATCTGTTGGAAGAGTTTCAAGCAGCATACTATGGCAGACTCTGTTTGTGAGGCAGAGTACATCGCAGCATCGGATGCCACAAAGAAAATTATGTGGCTGAGGAAATTCATCATCGAGCATGGAGTAGCACCCTCTCTCGATGGTCCGATCTTGCTCTACTGCGACAGCACTGGTGACATAGCTCAGACGAAGGAACCCAAAGCACACCAGCGTACGAAGCATATTTTGCACCACTTCCACCTGGTCCAAGAGATCATGGATCAAGGTGACGTCGACCTTCAGAAGATCGATGAAAAAGAGAACCTGGCCGACCCCTTCACTAAAGCCCTGACGATAAAGGAGTTCGACAACCACAAGTCGAAGATGGGTATTAGATACTGTGCCGAGTGGCTTTAGGACAAGTGGGAGTTGTTGAAAAATATGTCCCAAAAATCAATCGTCAGTCTGTTGATGGTTGAGCAATCTTATATGGTAATTCATTTGTTAATAAATAAAATATATTTGGCATTTTCATCATAAGCTTTCATCTTCTTGAAGGAAAAACTAGTTTTTTCCATCATAGGATCTACCAGATCTAATGAGATCTGGGGCAAAATATTTCAAAAAAAATCTTACGATTATTTCAGATCTAAAATCTATTAGATCTAATTTTTATTATCTGATATTAAATCTAAAATTAAATCTAAAAATATGAGGAATAAAGAAATACCTCTAGGATAATTTGATTACCCTGTAGATGATCGCAGCGATGCTCAAGGTTCTGATGTAGCCACGCAGTCGCCTGACCTCTACCAGTATCCACTTGAGCAGGACCTTAATGAAAAACTTGTTTCCATTATTTCACTCTGCCATGGCCATGGGCTTAAGGATTCGATCTTTCGATCATCATAGGACTACTCCTCTCATCTACCGAGGTTGATAGATCTCATCTTGATGCGATTTGGTTCCTACAGTGAATATGCTACAGCCAACATACACCTCAGGATTTTGAATGGCTAGGAGATCAAGTTATGGTGTAGTCAAACTATAACACACTCAAGGTGAACTGTCGATGTACCTCAGGTCAAAGAACTAGACACACAGCTACAGCATCGAGCTAGTCATCGACGAGAAGGTAGACTTCCTTATGACTGCTCGAGGTGGTCACGCTCAGTACTCTCGTTCTCAACGAATACCTATACTCTCACTCTGGTGTCTCCACACTATAGACTCAAGATATATCTACCCTAAGAAAGCGATCGTACACAAACCTTTCGGATCGATCACCATCCTCGTGATGATCCTATGGTCATGAGCTGTTTATAAGTTAATTATGTAAATTCATGCCTTAAATTTTTAACTCTTGAAAATATGAATTAACATTCCTACTAACTCAAAGGATGTATCACAGGTATAATGTACACAATGTAATAGTAGATAACCCTTTTATTCATTTATAGTCAAAATTATAAATTTGCCCTTAGATTTGTACAGAAATGTGTCAATCAATCTGGCATCTAGGGCACACATCTAACAAACTTCCACTTGACCTAATGCCAATTGGCTACATATCAAAGTCCCATCTTCTCAAGGTCGGCTTGGATCTTCTACTGGCCTAATGGCTTTGTCAGCAGATCTGCCATATTGTCTATGGAGTCGACTCTCTTTACCTCGACATAATCTTTTTCGAGGTAATCACGGATCAGATGGAATCACCGCTCGATATGCTTGAACTTCTGGTGAGACCTTGGCTCCTTAGCTAGGGCTATGGCACCATTATTGTTGCAATGAAGAGGGATGATATCCGATGACATCACTCCAAGCTCTGCGGCAAACTTCTTGTACCAGAATACCTCCTTCGCAGCTTCTGATGCAGCAATATACTCTGCCTCCATGGTGGAATCAGCAATCACCGTCTGCTTGGAACTCTTCCTGCTAACTGCACCATCATTGCAGATGAACAGACTCCCAGATGTCAACTTTCGATTATCTATATCAGATATAAAGTCTGAGTCTGCAAATCTCTGAACCTAGAGTTCTCCATTCTCAAAGACTAAAAATATATCCTTAGTCCTTCTCAAGTACTTAAGGATACATTTCACAGAAGTCCAGTGCTCTTCGTCTGGATTCGACTGATACCTGCTTGTGACACTCACAGTATGGGCTATATTAGTTCATGTACATAGCATGGCATACATGAGGCTCCCTATTGCCGAAGCATAAGGGATCTTGCTCATGCATTCAATCTCCTTAGGTGTGCTAGGGCACATCTGCCATGTCTAAAAGGTACTAAACCTCTTTTGGAGTTTTCCATGCTAAACCTTTTTAGCACCTTCTCTATGTACATCTTCTGTGAAAGTCCCAGCATCCTATTTGGTCTATCTCTATAGACCTTAGTACCCAGTATAAAGGATACCTCTCCTAGATCTTTCATAGAGAACTCCTTAGACAACCATATTTTGACTGAGATCAACATGAAAATATCATTCCCAATTAGGAGGATGTCATCTATGTATAGTACGAGGAAGATAACTGCGCTCCCACTGACCTTCTTGAACACACATGGTTCCTCCTCATTCTTGATGAAACCAAACAGTTTGATCACATCATTGAAATGAGTATTCCAGCTCCGAGATGCTTGCTTAAGTCCATAAATGGACCTTTGCAGCTTGCAGATCTTGTGATCATCATCACTGGATGTGAAACCAAACGGCTGTTCCATATAGATATCTTCCTCAAGATATCCATTTAAGAACACCATTTTCACATCCATCTACCATATTTCATAATCGAAATAGGCTGCAACAGCAAGCAATGTGCGGATGGATTTTAGCATGGCTACGAGCGAGAAGGTATCCTGATAGTCAATGCCTTCGCGCTGACTATAACCTTTCGCGACGAGCCTAGCCTTGAATGTCTCCACATTCCCATCTGCACCTATCTTTCTCTTGAAGATCCTTTTACACCTAATAGGTACAATACCTTCAGGTGGATCTACCAAGATCCAGACTTAGTTTGAGTGCATCGAGTCAATTTCTGATCTTATTTCCTCTAACCATTTCTCAGAGTTGATATCTGATATCGCCTTGTCATAGGTCTTGGGGTCATCACCATGAGTCCCATTTTTCGAGAGGAATATTTTTTCTATATTCTCTTGTATAGTACCTAAGTACCTTTCAGGAGGATAAAAAATCCTAGTCAATCTACGAGGTGGAAGAGGTTGTGTTAGGACTGGTTCTAATTGATTGGGTTCCTCAGGTTCTTTAGCTCGTTGCTCTTGGGAGACATTCTCCTTGAGCTTAATTATTCTTTCGATGCCACCATCTTGAATGAACTATTTTTCAAAAAAAAAAAGCATGTCGACTCACAATCACATTGTGGTCTTTCAGAATATAGAAATAGTATCCTAATGACTCTTTAGGATATCCTATGAATCGAGTTCTAAAAGATCTGAACTCTAACTTGTCCGCCTGCTGTCTCTTGACATGAGCCGGACAACCCCAAATTCTGAGATGACTCAGACTTGGCTTCTTACCATGCCATATCTCATACGGTGTGGTAGGAATGGTTTTAGAGGGAACCCTATTCAATACATATATTGCTGTCATGAGACAATATCTCCAAAGAAACTCAGGAAGGTTCGTGAAGCTCATCATGGAACGGACCATATCTAATAGGGTCCAATTTTTCCATTCTGAAATCCCATTGAGTTGTAGTGTTCTAAGTGGAGTCCATTGAGAGACTAAGCCATTATCCTTAAGATAGTCTAGGAACTTCCGACTAAGGTATTCACCTCCTTGATCTGATCGAAGAACCTTAATAGGCATTATCCTATAAAAGAGAGCTTGATCATTTTGCCTTGAAGGCATGATTCACAAACTGGATATGACTCGAAAGTCAACAGACTCAATAGTCCAAATTTCTCCAATTTGTTAACCCTGTCTTTCGCTATATGACCTAGCCTTAGGTGCCACAGATACCTATCATTTAGACTATCTCTAGGCCTTTTAATTCCTATGGCATTCACATTTTGCTTGATATTAAATACAGATACATCAATATGTAGCTGATAGAGACCATTAAAAAGAAAACTATTTGCAACTTTATTATTTTCATAAAATATATTACAATGGTCCTTATAAAAGCTAATCACATAGCCTTCTTGTGCTAAACATGAAACAGAAATCAAATTTCTGCTTGCTGCAGGCACATAATAACAATCTCTAAGAACTAAATCTAATCCTAATGGTAATCACAGAGGGTAGGTTTCCATAGCCACAGTAGCAACTCTTGCTCCATTCTCGATGCATAGGATCATATTTTCATCCCTCAGCCGCCTGTTCTCCTCAAGACCTTGCATAGAAGTACACAAATGAGCACTAGAATCAGAGTCAAGCATCCAACTGGATGCAGAGAAAATCATAAGATTAGATTCTATAATGAGCATACTTCCAGAAGGACCATCCTTCTTATTCTTCAGGGTGGCCAGGTACTGAGGACAGTTTCGCTTCCAATGGCCGTCTGAATTGCAGTGAAAATATTTTCCCTTTTCAGCAGCCTTCTTCTTCGGTTCCATCTTCTTCTTCTTTCCATCCACCTTCTGCTTCTTCGTAGACTTCTTCTTCTTTCCAAAAGACTTTCTCTTGGAAGAAGTCTGCTCCACAGTAAGGATTGAGCCTTTTGAACCCTTCAAAGAAAGATCAATCATAACCAACATGTTCATTAACTCAGCCAAGGTACACTGCATCTTATGCATATGAAAGTTCATGATGAACTGACCATATGCATCAGACAAGGACTGAAGGATCACATCAATCTAAAAATCTCTATCCAAGATGACATCGAGCTTCTCAAGCTCCTCAAGGTCCTTGATCATTGTCAAACAATGATCTTAGATTGACTGCCCATCACGCATTTTAGCCTTAAAAAGTCTTTGGCAGACTTGATACTTGGCTGTGTGACTTTGTTCACCAAACAACTCTTGTAGGTGAGCCAACATTTGGTGGGTAGTCATAATGTTCTCATGCTGGCGCTGCAAGTCATCAGACATGGCACCCAACATGTAGTACCTTACTTTGTTATCGTCATCCGTCCACTTTTTTAGAGATGCTCTCTATTCAGCAGTCAGACGTGCTGGCATGGTAGGTGGGTCCTAGTCCAAGACATGAGTCTGTTTCTCAAAACTCAAAATAATTCTGTAGTTCCTCAACCAGTTCTTAAAATTGGGTCCAGTCAATTTGTGGGTGTCTAGTATTTTGGTCAGGGGGTTGGACGCAGACATGTTTCCTGTAGAGAGTCAAAAGTTTCTAGTTAGATTTTATAATCAGACTTAACCAATTTATTTAGGGGTTTCATTTTTAAACAAATTAGGCTCCCACTATTTTCTCAGATCCCTACACTTCCTAGGTAGAGATGTGAAAATTTTTGTGATTAGTGATTTCTAGTGGGTGGTGCGGTCTCACCAACTGGCTCACCATCTCACCTAATAGTTATTGGTGATGGGTCAACCGATGAGTGGACAACTCTTGTCCAATGATTCTCTAATCATGGTGTACCCAAAACTTGATCTCTAATTTATGAAGCTCACCGTGCCCAGAATATTGCTCCAATCCTTAGTTAAGTCAGACCCACCATTTGCATGAACTAGATTTCTGATTGGGTCCCTCACCGTATCCAGAATATTGAGCACAACCCATCCTCTAATCCGTAGCATCTAATGCCTAATGGACATGGTTGCATCTTCCCAGTGCAACTGAGCCACTGTAACCAATCGAGAACAATCAACCCCGAGAAGGACCCGCACATCCACAATGGTGGAAGACCTTAGACTTAATATTTTCTTAAGAAGATTTGATTTAGGTCTCATTAAATTTGACTTGACATAGTCATAATAATTATGACTAACCTAGTGGCATGGGTTAGCTCGAATTGTTAGCCACCTCAAATTAGAACTGGATCGACACATATGGCTAGATAAGTGAGACTGGTGGAAGGGATATGCCATTAACTCGACAAGAATGCATTCGAGTCGAGTAGCTCCTAATTAAAAATCAGTCGATCATATCTGCCCAACTTACCTTAGACACCAAATTATCGAACCAAAACCAATTGGGTTAGCCTACAATCTAGGCTCTAACCACTGAGCCAAATTAGGTCTTAACTTGATCGAGTCACATCTGAATGTGATTCGACCTTGACCTAGACTTAATCCTATTAGGCTGGTCAATTATTAGCTTTCATGATCCCATCTAACCAACTTTTGATTCAATTTGATCAACCGCTAGACCTAATTGAGCTACCCAAGCTCGAACCCAATTTTATGAAAATGACTTAGATCTGAAATTCTCAATTTTAGACCTAATTTGATTTCATAAGCTTAATTTATTAATCAAGTTTTGGATTCATAAATAAAATATGTAAAATAAATCCTAAAATTTCAAGATCTAAGATTTTGCAAAAAGGTAAATTTAATTTTTGATTAAGGATGAACGTGCAGCATCCCAACACACCATAAGAACACCCCATTGAATGGGAGGAGAGGGTCTTAAATCCTACTTTGTTCTTATGATCGGACAGCCATGAGAAATACCTTAATCAAAAATATTAATTTAACTATAAAACTAGTTAGATCTAAGTTACATATCACATATATAATTTCAGATCTAACTTATACATGCTTTGCATACATCTCATGTATTAAAATCTGATCTAATTAGTATATTTTCAGATCTGATACATTACATTCAATATCTAAAAAATAATATTTAAATTGAACTATTCAATATGAAATCTATTCTAGACAGTTACTAGAATAATTCTACAACTAGTCTAGGTATGCAACAGATCAATCTTATGTATTAATTAAATTTTATTTTTTATTTTTTGATCTGAATATAATATTTATAACATCAAAAAAATAGAGAATAAATTAGATCTAATTTATATTTTAATCACATTAAAACATAAAACTATAAAACTATTCATAGATTAAACTACTCCTAGCTAGTCATGCATCTCATATATGTTAGATCTACTTAGATTTAATTTTAAATTTTTTGATTTTAGATCCTATCACATCTGATGTGACATCTAAAATCTATCAATATTAGATAAATAAAAATAAAAATTAGATCTAAATTAGATCTAAAATAGAGCCATCAACCTAGCTCTGATACCAGTTGAAGGAAAAACTAGCTTTTTCCACCGTAGGATCTACCAGATCTAATGAGATTTGGGGTGAAATATTTCAAAAAAAATCCTATAATTTTTTTAGATCTAAAATATATTAGATATAATTTTTATTATCTGATATTAAATCTAAAATTAAATCTAAAAATATGAGGAATAGAGAAATACCTCTAGGGTAATTTGATTATCCTGTAGATGATTGCAGCGATGTCTGAGGTTCTGATGTAGCCATGCAGTCACCTAGCCTCTACCGGTATCCACTTGAGTGGGATCTGGATCATCTTCTTCTCACAAATCTTGGCTCCAAAAATTAGATTTGGATCTGATCTGAAAGTTCTTCAAAAGACCTTCTGAAGTTGGAGCAGTGGCTTCTCGACAGATTTTTGCAGCCTCATGATCAAGCCACCACCACACCTTGGATTAGCACTAGATAGATGCCCAAGTTCTTGGGCATGAAGAGAGGAGAGAGAGGACCAGAGGGAGCATAGAGAGGTAGAGGGGTTTCAAGTTTTTGCTGGGTATGGTGCATTATTATTTAACCCTAGGCGCAGATAGGGTTTAAATAGGCCCTGTTGCGCCATGCAGTGCCACATCATTCGACCAAATAAAAAATTTTAATTAATTTTGAAAAATTTTAATTGGTGGAGTGATGTCATCTGATCACATCAGATGAAAATCCCCACAATCTCTCCTACTGTTGGCACCAACATTGGATAAGCCCAGTGAGGTTGGCGCCTAACAGTCCAAGTTGATCAAGGCGTCAGAGTTCTCATCTCATGGGACTCTGATCCTTATCCAATTGGGGCGCAAGCCCAATCTGATTATGGTGCCTACTTTGAGGCTGAATTTAGCAGGTGGACACTCCATAAAAAACTCTCCAATGACCTCTTGCCAAGTGGCCTTCAGTCCAAGATCCATGGGTCAACGTTTGATCGATGTCCAAAAATGAAAAATGGCAGGTGACAGGAATTAGCAGGTGTTTATCTTTAATTTATCTCATGAATTAAGATAAATCTTTTTTGAGTTGGACTGGCTCCAGTCAGACTGAGAGAAACTTTCTCAAGGTTCTCTGGGTGAGTCAAATCATATATGGTTTAGTCGAGATAGAAAAGATTACACGAGGAGAAAGTTAGGCTCAATCGTGTGCTAGCATGATTTTCTTGAACCTAATTGGATCTAATCCAAATAAATCGAACTGGACCAACTCAATTGATGACATCCAGACCCTAACCCTTATTTGTATGACTCAGTTAGGTTCATTTTCGTATGGTAATGAGACATGTCATGATCTCATCATCGACATCATCGAAACTCCTTTCGATGGACCAGAACTCTTTTGATTCAAACAATTAGAATGATCGATCATCAAGATCATTCTAATTGCTCTCAAAATCCATCAGTGACACCTAGCAGTATATGATAGCAACCCATTAGAACTGAAGATGAACCTCTCGGTGCAGCTACCTGTGTGATTGAGTTCCTCTATCATGAGTCCCTACTGAATTAGGGTTAAGGTGAACTCATCAAACCCAACATCAGTCATATGAATCAATCGATCGATCCGAGTCTGAAATGAAACCCTAATGAAAAACTCTTTTCTATGATTTCACTCTGTCATGGCCATGGGCTTAAGGACTCGATCTTTCGATCATCATAGGACTACTTCTCTCATCTACCAAGGTTGATAGATCCCTTCTTGATATGATTTGGTTCCTACAATGAATATGCTACAGCCAACATACACCTCAGGGTTTCGAATGGCTAGAAGATTGAGTTATGATGTAGTCATACTATAACACACTCAAAGTGAACTGTCGATGTACCTCAGATCAAAGAACTAGACACACAGCTGCAGCATCGAGCTAGTCATCGACGAGAAGGTAGACTTCCTTATGACTACTCGAGGTGGTCACGCTCAGTACTCTCATTCTCAACGAATACATGTACTCTCACTTTGGTGTCTCTACACCATAGACTCAAGACATATCTACTCTAAGAAAGTGATCATACACCAACCTTCTGGATCGATCACCATCCTCGTGATGATCTTATGGTCAAGAGCCGTTTATGAGTTAGTTATATAAATTCATGCCTTAAATTTTCAACTCTTAAAAATATGAATTAATATTTCTACTAACTCAAAGGATGTATCACAGACATAATGTACACAATGTGATAGTAGAATAATCTTTTTATTCATTTATAATCAAAATTATAAATTTATCCTTAGATTTGTACAGGAATGTGTCAGCCAATCTGGCATCTAGGGAACACATCTAACACTTCTAATAAATTTTGTTGTTATGATGAAGTCCTTAGGACTATTTAGATTCAATAAAGAGAGAATTTATTGATTAGTCCTTTAAACTGTTCACGACCAAATGATAGGCTGTTAATAAGGACGACAGCTTCTATCGAGCATAGGTCGTTGTAGGCCATATGGGTTGGTTGTCCTCTTAACCAAGAAGTGTGGAGACACTGGTATAACATACAGATGAGATGTAAGGGTACATCATCATAGAACGTGACCAACTCTAGAGTATTCTGCTGTCGAGAATGTCTCTGATGGGATATAGGTATAAGTGTCCCTTAGATCTGAGATCACCTCAGTGACTTGCAAGCAACTCACTGTGCTTTGGTACTGGACTAACTGAATTTCTAATTCAATGACGGAAGGCTTCTGGACATAGTCAAGTACTTGCAAAGTCAGAGTGTGATCGAGATGGGATTGATCACTCCAAGAGTTGGAGAAGAATGAGTCACTGTATTTCAATTTAGCAAAATCTTGGCCAGGGTAATCCATCAGATGGATTTGATATTTTGAAATACAATGTAGACAATCTGATCAGAGTTGACAGTTGAACTCTGAGATATCCTATGATCATTTTGATCAAGGGGATGAATTATATGAAAACTATATCCTCATGAATTCTAAGGATGTTGTTCTACATATTCGACCTATCCGATCGTTATGTACCATTGCTAGATGATCATTTCGATTGGTACAAAAATTTATTTCTATACTATCGACTTAGATTCAGACCTATGAGGTCACACACATTAGAGTTTATGATTCGATCGGATGGTTGATCAACGATTAAGAATCATTCTAGGGTTAAATGATCAATACGATTGACATTTAACCTAGTGCAAGTGTTGCAGGAGGATCGATTAGCAATTTGATTATTAATTGGCTTAATTTGATTAAGTCAATGGATTGAGATTAAGTCTAATTGAATATGATTTAATTAGATTTGGTTTGGACTTGATTAGATCAAGTCCAATTGATTTATTGGATAAGCCAAGTGCAAGGAAAAAACTAGTTCTAGTTCAATTAGGACTTGGGTCAACCTAATTTTTAATTTGATTAAAAAATTAAATTAGATTAAATCTAATTTAATCTGATTAAATTAAATTTTTAATTGGGTTAAGACCTATTTTAATTGAGTTGATCTAATTTTAGTTTGATTTGATTTGAGAAACTAAATTAAAACAAGTCATAAGATAGAATCCTAGTAAGACTAGGATTCCACCTTGCACCACATAAGCCCCCCCCCCACGCTCTCTCTCTTATTCCACACCAATCCCATCTTATTTTGTGTGACAAAAGCCCTCTCCCAGGTCTTTCCTACATCTAAAAGGTTTTTTCTCTTCTTTCATACATGAAAAGTGGTTGTGGATCAAATCAAAGTAGGAATAAGTTTGGATTTCAAATTCTATGAGATAGAGTTTTAGAAATTCAAAACTCTTTCCTTTTTGCACCGAATTTATCCAGATTTTTTTTGAGATTTTCATGGCTTTTAGGGCATACATTGTGCACCCTTTGCTGGTTGTCCATGCACAAAAATAAGGAGGAGGCTCCAAAGAGTTGGGCGCCCCTTATCTTGCCATGTTTGGATAAGCCTTGACTAGGTATTTGACCTAGACAAGGACTATATCATATCTCTCCCTATAAAATGAGTTTCTTTATAAAATTTTTATAGATTATAAAGATCTGAGAGAACTTTAGGACATACAAAAATTAAAAAGAAAGACCTTTAGGTCATAGAGATATAATAGACACAAGATAGGGTGTCTAGGAGAGAGTAAAGAGAAGAAGAAGAGGATCTTCTTCCAGAGTTGTTAGTTTCATCTCTTTCCTTCCTCCATCTTGAGTTTTTCTGAGAGCGTCTCAGATCTAAAACTCTTCCTCCTACTTCTCATATTTAGAAGAGCCCAAATCAAGAAGAAGGAGGTACCTGATTAACCATCGAAGAAGGATCAGCGCAGTACTAGCATACTGTGCTGATTTCCTGAAGCAGGACTTCTGATCGAGATTCGTGGGCTCATATGGATGACTCCTCGAGATCGAACACATGTTGTTTGCAACATCATCCTCAAGCTCAGATCAATAAGGTTAGAATGTCTAACTTGTAAGGTAATAGATCTGATCTATTGTTTAATACATACATTAGATGTAGTATAGAAATATGTTGATATGATCAACATATAGTTCATGCTCTATATATTTCAATTTCTAATTTAATGCTATATAATAATCATGTAATAAGATTTTAGATCTAAAAATTTTCTAATTTTAAAAAATAAATTTTAATTTATTTTAGTCTTCCACTGCCTGATCTTGAAAAAGTTTCAAGATCTAACCCTGAAACCCTAGATCTGGTTCCTTAAGATACCAGTCTGATCCAGGAGAAAATCACTGGAAGATCATAAAGATCATTCTTAAGTATTTAAAAAATACTATGGACCAGTGACTTGTGTATGGTGAAACTAACTTGAAAGTCTAAATCAAGAAGAAGGAGGCACCTGATCAACCATCGAAGAAGGATCAGCACAGTACTAGCATACCGTGCTGATTTTCTAAAGCAGGACTTCTGATCGAGATTCATAGGCTCATGTGGATGACTCTTAGAGATCGGACGTATATGTGGTTTATAACATCATCCTCAAGCCCGGATCAGCAAGGTTAGAACGTCTAACTTGCAAGGTAATAGATTTGATCTATTATTTAATACATACATTAGATGTAGTATAGAAATATGTTGATATGATTAGCATGTAGTTCATGCTCTATATATTTTAATTTCTGATTTAATGCTATATAATAATCATGTAATAGGATCTTAGATGTAAGAATTCTCTGATTTTAAAAAATAAATTTTAATTTATTTTAGTCTTTTACTATTTGATCTTGAAAAAATTTCAAGATCTAACCCTGAAATCCTAGATCTGGTTCTTTTAGATACCAGTCTGATCCAGGAGAAAATCACTGAAAGATCGTAAAGATCATTCTTAAGTATTTAAAAAATACTATGGACTAGTGGCTTGTGTATGGTGAAACTAACTTGAAACCTGTGAGGTTCACCGACTCCAGCTTTCAGTCAGATCATTACTATAGTAAGAGTGTATCGGGTTATATTTTATCTTAAATGGTGGAGCAATCTGCTAAAAAAGTTTCAAGCAGAATATTATGGCAAACTCTATTTGCGAAGCAGAGTATATCACGGTATCCGATACTGTGAAGGAAGCTGTATAGTTGCAAAAGTTCATCGACGATGCTGTAATAATACTAAAGCCATTACTCAAGCCAAAGAGCTGAGATCCCATCAGCGCACCAAACATATTCTGCACCATTATCACTTTATCTGAAAGATCGTGGATCGAGGTGACGTCGACCTTTAGAAGATCGATGGAAGGGAGAACCAGACCGACCTATTTGCTAAAGCTCTCAAAATCAAGGAGTTTGATGACCACAAATTAAAGATAAGTATACGATACTGTATCGATTGATTTTAGTCCAAGTGAAAGTTATTAGAAAATATATCCCAAAGCCAATCATTAAATGATTGTGCTCATCTTGTAAACTATATATGAATTTTTATTAATAAAATTTATTTAATATTTTTATTATAAATTGATCATTTTTAAATTTTTATATTGTAATGAAGTCTTTAGAACTATATACATTAATCGACAAAGGAAGATTTATCGTTAAGTCCTTAAAATTATTTGCGACCAATTGATACGCTATTACTAGGATGATAGCGATATCAAGTGTAGGTCATTGTGTGCCATATGAGTTGGTTGTCTTCTTAACCAAGGAGTATGGAGATACTGTTATGACATGCAGATGGAATGTAGGAGTACATTCATATCGAATGTGACCATGTGCCGAGCATTCTGCTGTCAAGAGTAGCTTGTGAAGGATATGGGTATAAGTGTCCTTCCGATTTGAGACCACCACAGTGACTTGTAAGCAACTCACTGTAATTTAGTATAGGACTATCTAGTTTCTAACTTACTGATGGAAGGATACTAGGTGCAGTCAAGTATTTATCAAGTCAGTGTATGAGTCAAGATGGAATTGACCCCTCTAAATTAGTAGGAGATATGCATCAGTGTATTTCATTTAGCAAAATCTTGATCAGAGTAATCCATGAGATAGATTTGAAAGGTTGAAATATAATATAGTTAACTTAATTAGGATTGACAGTTAAACTCTATGTCACCTTGAACATTTGGGTCAAAAGAATGAATTATACGGTAACCATACGCCAATAGGTTCTAAAAGGTTGCTTTGCAACACTTCGACCCATCCGTTCGTTGGGTCATCATTGCTAGATGGTTACATTGATTGGTATAGAAAGTTATTCCAATACTATCAGCTTAGGTTCGAACCTATGGGGTCACAGGCATTAGAAAATTTGATCAGATCTGATGGCTGAAGAGTCCAATTGGATTGTTACTCTGGTAAAGAGTCCTACTTGGACTAGGACTCTATGGGAGAGTTTCACTGAGACTCTATCATTTATGAAGAATTAATTAGTAATTAGATTACTAATTGACTCAATTTGATTGATTAAAGAGCTTTGGAATAAGTCTAATTGAATTAGATTTAGTTCGACTCAGATTGGGATTGATATAATCAAATTCGATTACAAGAAAAATTTGATCCTGATTCGATTAGGATTTGGACTCAACTAATTCTTAATTGAGTTAAGAATTTGATAAGATATTTAGATTATTAATTAGATTAGATTCATTTCTATCAGTGGTTTTAATCCAAATTTGATTTGGATTTAGAATTGAATTAGAAATGAAGAGTCCAATCAGACTAGGACTCTATCCTTATCTTTTGCGCCACATCTGGATCCATGCCAATTTCTTCGTGCTTAATTGAATTTGGGTTGTGATTTTTGGCATCATGAGAGAGAATTCAATAAGAGTGGTTGGCTATAGCTGATGAGTTATAATATTATCTCTTGTCTAATTTGAATGCGATCCAAATTAGAGATAAGATACAGACTAGGAAAAGAATTTTTTGTATATGATATATTATTGAAGCTATATTATTTTTTTTTTTATTTTTCATAAGGAATCCTGTTGCCCAGCTATGCAACCCAAGAGGGGGGGTGAATTGGGTTTCTAAAAACTTTAAGCTTAACTAATTACTTATGAAAAGTATTTGTTAAAAGCTTGATGAATGAGGAGAAAGACTTTAGTTCAAGATTAATTACCTAAAGCAAGAATGCAAGGATATAATAAAGAAATAAAGAGAAATAATAAAGCACACCACAAACATAAGGATTTATAGTGGTTCGGTGCCAATCTTGCACCTACATCCACTCCCCAAGCTCCTACTTGGGAATTCCAATCCACTATACCTATATTCAATCCAAATACAAATATCGAAAACTCCGACACTAGCTATCCCAAGCTAGTCCACTTATTTCCCGGGTACAAGCCAACCCAAAATACTCTAATTTCAGATTCGGATCAACCTTCCCTTATTTTGGAAACCCTCCAAAAATAAGAACAATTACTCACAAAGAGTAAGACAGTTTAGAGCATAAATAAGTACAAGAATAGCTCCTTAAATGAGCGAATATAACATTAAATGCACTTTACTTAAATGAAGAATCCCCTTTTGGATTTCCTCAAGGTGGATGAAGAGTTGAATGAACGCTTGAGGAATAGGTGAACTTTGATTGAAGGCTTCTTGAAGGCTTTGAAAGAGCTCTTGATCAAGGTTGAAAAGTTGGCTTGAAAAACCTTCTCTTTGAATGCTCTTGAATGCCCTTTTGAACGCTCTTGCTTTTCTCTTTCAAAATCTCTTGTATCTCTCGTGTATATTGTAGATCCCCTTTTTGTTTTTCACCTTTTGAGACCTTTTATAGCTTTAAGAAACAAGGAAAAATATTTTAGGCAGAAAAAGAGCCGTTAGAGCATTTAACGTGAGCATTAAAGGCAATTAAAACGGACAAAAAACTAGCCGTTGCGGATAATTCTCATCGCAGGGGTCGACTCATGAGTCGACTCATGCTTCAGGGGTCGACTCATGAGTCGACCTCTGTTGCAAAGACCAGAGATTTGGGTTTCTGGATATTTTGGCCCAAAACAGTAGAAGTCGACTCATGCCTTGTGGGTCGACTCATGAGTCGACTCACAGGTCGTGCGAAGCCAAAAAACCAGCGTGCCAAGCAGCTCATTTTGCCATGAGTTGACTCATGAGTCGACTCATGCACTTCAAACATTCATAACTTCAGAAATATAAGTCCAAAAATTATAAAATTTTTACCAATAGATTACAAATCATTTGTTCTACCAAATGATACTATCAAATCAGGATTTTAGTAAAATTATGATTTTGCCCCTGAAGAGCATAAAGACTTTTTCAATTTAAAAATATTTGTATCCCTTCAATCTGCTTTGTAATCATCAAAATCAATCTAGGAGCAACAATCTCTCCCTTTTTGATGATGACAAAATACTTGAACAAAAGCATTTATGTGAATGCATTATAGATGCTTGAAAAGAGTATGATTCTTTTGGCATGTGATATAAATGGTCATATACAAAAATAGTTTGTTCATTTTCTTAAAGATTTGAAGATATGCTCATTGGATTATGTGATTTTGGTGTTAGAGCAGAAAACTTGTTTTTGTTATCAGAGCAAGCTGTATTTTGAAAATTTGCTCATTCTCATTTGATTTTAGTTTTAGCATCAGAGCAAAAAATAATTATGTGCTTTAATTGCTTTTGATACAAAAAATAATTATGTGTGTCAAAGCATGTTTAAGAGTTGATTTGGAAAGTGTATTAGATCATTTTGAGTTTAAGATGTATCAGAGCAAGAGAAAAATAAATTTTGCAATGTATCAGAGCAAGAAAAATAATTTTACAATGTTATCAGAAAAAATTTTACAATGTATCAGAGCAAGTTAAAAAAAAATTTTAAGATGTATCAGAGTAAGTTAAATTTCTTAAGATGTATCAAGGCAAGTTGAATTTCTTAAGATGTATCAAGGCAAATAAAATTTCAAAAGATGTATTAGAGCAAGTTGAATTTCTTAAGGTGTATCAAGGTAAATAAAATTTCAAAAGATGTATCAGAGCAAGTTGGAATTTTGAAGTATATCAGAGCATATTTAAATTTTTAAAGCAAATCAGAGCATATGTAAAGAAGTAATTTAAAAGTTACTTATTTGCATTGTACTTAGCATTGTACTTTTGATATTGTTCTTTAAATTCTCCAATTCATTCATTAATTTCTCATAATTTGTAGTTTTGCTTTTGATGGGTTGCTTTTTCTTTAATTGCTCATAATTTATGGTTTTGCTTTTGATGGATTGCTTTTTCTTTAATTGCTCATAATTTATGGTTTTGCTTTTGATGGATTTTTTTTTATTTAATTTCTCCCCCTTTTTGACATCATCAAACATGGTTAACTCCTTCTTTTTCTGAAACATTCTTTAATTTCTCTCTCTTTAGAGTTTATCACAGATGTTTGCTCCCCCTTAATACAGCAATTATTAACAGCAAACAATAACAAAGAGAAGATAATATTTCAATAAGGAGAATATATATAACCAAAATATGATCGACATCATTACAAAAGGTAGAAATATAAGTAAAAGATGATACCATAAAACCATAATTATTTCAATACATAGTTCATAATATAAAAGTCAACCAGCTAATTGTCAATACATGGCCCCAAAATACAGATCCTAGAACAAGACACTAACACCTAGGATCTAGTAATGATCAAGACAAGTCATGGATCGGAGTCATCAGATATGGGATGAGAAGCTGATGGATCTCGATCAGAAGTGCGTCCTCTACCCCGTCTGCCTCTGGCATGAGCAGGAGAGCGAGATGAACTGGGTGGTTGAGAACGCTGAGAGGCTAAGGACTGAACAGAAAGGGAGAGTCTGATGGAATCAAGTACGTTCAGTGCTCTGGAAACAGACTGAAGTAGAGCAGTGAACTGAGTGGATGCATGCTCACTCGATCCTCGGATCTCCCTCCTCAGTAACTCATATCCACCCTCCAGTGCTCCTCTGAGCCTGCCAGCCTCTGCAGTGAGGTCTGTGACCTCAATAGTGGACTCCTGTGGCTGAGGATGGGCCAAAGCAAGGACTTGCCCCTGCAAGTCAAGAACTCTACCAGTCAGTCTCCAGACGGTGTCCTCAAGCTGCTGAATCCGGATGGACTGATCTGATATCATCTGAAACACAGTGGATATGTGGGGAGTCATGGTCTGATCAGAAGAAGTGGCTCCTGATGCAAAAGTAGTACTGCTCCACTGACTAGATAGCAAAGAAGCCACACGCTGTGATATTTGCTCGATCTGATCGTCAGCCAGTCTGAACTCTGATTGAGGTGCTCTGCTCTCTGGCTGATACACTGGTGTGGGCATCCTAGTAAACTTTGAAGGGCCAGCCTCTGTATCAGGAATGAACTGGATATTTGGTGATGCTGCCCTGAAGTCATGGACAGGAGATGATGGACCTTCTTCTTCAGCTCTATCTTCAGTTCTGTCTTCAGCTCTCTCCTCAGCTCTCTCCTCAGCTCTTTCTTCAGAGCCCTTGATCCAACCACCATCAGTCTTTGTAAATCCCATTCGGTGCAGGGTGTGTTGGTTGAAAGTGTCCACATGAGAGAGCTTAGTAGAAGCCTCCCCCTCACAGCTAACTCCAAACCTCCTAAATACTCGAGTAAGGGCCATACCAAAAGGCAAGTGTGCCTTGGATCTGTTCAAAGTCTCTCTCATGGCCTCTATCATAAGTGCAGGGAGGTTCAGGGGGGTCTGAGTGATGACATGAAACATGATACAAACATCTCTGCTGGAAAGTAAATCATGCCTACCACTCCTAGGAAAGAAGAGCTTCGTTACCATCTGATGCAGGATCCTCATCTCAATGGACAAAATCTTTGCTTCCAATTTATTTAAACTCCCTGAATAAGTTCCCCCTAGTATAACACTGATCCCCTCTTCTTTTACTGGGAGTTCCATATAAGAGTAACCCTCACTAGGCAAATGAAGTATTTCTCCCAATATACTAGAATCCAAGCAAATATCAATACCCTTGACTGTTGAAGTCACTGACCCATTTCCATAATGTAGATTCTGGTAGAATTCTCTAACTAGGTCAACATAGGTGACTTCCTTAAGGGAGCAGTAGAAACCCCATCCTTGGTTTTTAATCTTGGTTGCAAATGTAAAACCCTCTTTTTCAAAGAACCGAAAATCTATATTCTTCCCGGTTTCAACTTTTCTATCAGATAGAGGATTCTTACTGGGGCTTAGGGAGGATTGAGGGGGACCTTGAGCAGATACTGAAGCTGGAGTGGTAGTAGTGGAAGATCGAGCAGCTTGTCTTTTCTTTCGGACATTTTCTTCAGGCTCACGGACTGACTTTCTTCTTTGGGGAAGCTTCATCTTCGGAGCCATATTCACTACAGTAGCAGGCAAGGAGACTTGGAGGAACAAGTGAATGAGTGGAGGAGGGATCACAAGAGAGTGAAGAGGGATTTTGGTGGAGAAAAGAGGTGGATTTGGGAAGAATGGTGGAGTGCTAGGGCACGCTCCAACCGTGTCAAACAATGGGAGAAAGCACAAAAATCCCTTTCTAAGGTGGCGATTTTTGGTGGAGAGGAGGAGGTAGAAGTGCCTCGAGCTAGATCCTTGGATTTGGAGCAAAAGGAAATGGGGAAGTCGGCTTTTGGAAGGAGGAAGATGAAAGGATGAGTCGGCTCACGAACAGGATCCCATATAAAAACAATGAGCCTGTGGGAAGTTTGAGAAAATAACAAGTTTGCCATTGAGTCGACTCATGGGGGTCGACTCATGAAGTTCAGAAATTCAGAAAAAAATATGAATAAATTTCAGAAAAATTTAAAATTTTGGGAGAAGGAGTTTTGATCAAAGATAAGTTTTTAGAATGATAGACTTAAGCTTTTGGGACCAGGATAGATGTTGAAAATTGAGCTCTAAGAATTTTTGACATCAATTCTTGGAAATTGAGAAAAATTTAGGCATATGGATCTAGAATTCCTAGATTTCTCCTAATTTCACAGAATCTATCCTCACTAAGGGCCTTTGTAAAGATATCAGCTAATTGATTTTTAGTGTAAACATATTCAAGAATTATATTTTTATTTTGAACATGTTCTCTTATAAAATGATGTCTTATTTCAATATGTTTGGATCTTGAGTGTTGAATTGGATTTTTAGATAGATTTATGGCACTTGTGTTATCACATCTTATTGGTGTTTCATTAAGTTTGATTCCAAAGTCTTCGAGTTGTTGCTTAATCCACAAGATTTGAGCACAACAACTTTCGGCTGCAATGTATTCGGCCTCAGCCGTAGACAGTGCCACCGAATTTTGTTTCTTGCTAAACCATGAGATTAGGTTAACTCCAAGAAATTGGCAAGTTCCACTTGTGCTTTTTCTATCTAATTTACATCCAGCAAAATCAGCATCTGAATATCCTAATAAATCAATTTGTGAGTCCTTAGAGTACCATAACCCTAGAGTTTGAGTATCATTTAAGTATCTAAGGATTCTTTTAACAGCATTCAAATGAGATTCTTTAGGATTAGATTGATATCTAGCACATAAACAAACACTAAACATGATATCAGGCCTACTTGCAGTTAAATATAATAATGAGCCAATCATACCTCTATAGTATTTTAAGTCTACACATTTACCTTCATCATCCTTGTCAAGCTTACATGAGGGACTCATTGGTGTGCCAATTGGTTTGCAGTTCTCCATTCCAAATCTTTTGAGTAGTTCCTTGGTGTACTTGCTTTGGGTGATGGAGATTCCCTCTTTTGATTGTTTGATTTGGAGTCTGAGGAAGAAGGTGAGTTCTCTCATCATGCTCATCTCGAACTCCCCCTGCATAAGCTTAGCAAAGTCTTGACAAAGGGATTCATTAGTAGACCCAAAAATTATGTCATCAACATAAATTTGTATAACTAGCATATCATTTTGATTTCTTTTAATAAAGAGGGTTGTATCTATATTACCTCTTGAAAAACTATTATTTAGTAGAAATTTGCTTAGCCTATCATACCATGCTCTAGGTGCTTGTTTTAATCCATATAAAGCTTTATTTAATCTAAAGACATGATTAGGAAAAGCATGATTTTCAAATTCAGGGGGTTGTTTTACATATACTTCTTCAGCAATATATCCATTTAAAAATATACTTTTAACATCCATTTAAAATAATTTGAATTTCATAAAGCAAGCATATGCAAGTAGAAGTCTAATAGCTTCTAATCTAGCAACAAGTGCAAAGGTTTCATCAAAATCAATTCCTTCTTCTTGATTATATCCCTTAGCAACCAGTCTTGCTTTATTTCTAATTACATTTCCATGCTCATCTAATTTGTTTCTAAAGACCCATTTTGTGCCAATTATTGAATAATTTTTAGGTCTTGATACTAAGGTCCAAACATTATTTCTTTCAAATTGATTAAGTTCCTCTTGCATTGCATTAATCCAATTATGATCATTTTCAGCTTCTTCAAAAGTTTTAGGTTCAAGATGAGATACAAAAGCACAATGATTAACTACATCTCTAAGTGAAGAACGGGTTTTTACCCCATGCATAGGATCACCAATAATTAACTCCTTAGGGTGGTTGTGAACATACCTCCATTCCTTGGGTAGGTCATTTGTACCTTGAGGTTGTTCTTGAATTTCTTCACCTCTCTCATCTTGTTTGTCTTCTTGATCTTTGTCTTCTGGAGTTGCTGAATCTTTCAGAGTGATCTCCTTCATACCTTCTATTAGTGGATCTGCATCATCAACACCCTCATTCTTTCTTGAAGGAAGATCGTTAGATTCATCAAAAACAACATGTATGGACTCCTCAACTACTAAAGTTCTTTTGTTGAAAACTCTAAATGCTTTACTAGTGGAGGAGTAACCTAGAAAGATTGCTTCATCTGATTTTGCATCAAATTTACCAAGTTTTTCTTTGTCATTATTTAATACAAAACATCGGCAACCAAAAATATGAAAATATGCAATATTTGGTTTTCTTCCTTTCCAAAGTTCATAGGGGGTTTTCTTTAAAAATTGTCTAATCAAAGCACGATTTAAAATGTAACATGCTGTGTTAATTGCTTTCGCCCAAAAATATCTTGGAAGGTTGCTTTCACAAAGCATGGTACGGGCCATTTCTTCTAAGGTTCTGTTTTTCCTTTCAACTACCCCATTCTGTTGGGGTGTCCTAGGAGCAGAGAAGTTATGGCCAATTCCATTTTCATCACAAAAATTTTCAAAGTCTTGATTTTCAAATTCAGTTCCATGATCACTTCTAATATTTTGAATTGAAAATCCTTTTTCATTAGTGACTTTTCGGTGAAATTTAGTGAAAATATGAAAAGTTTCATTTTTGTGTGCCAAAAAGAAAACCCAAGTAAAACGAGAGTAATCATCTATAATTACAAAACCATATCATTTTCCTCTTAGACTAGTGGTTCTAGATGGTCCAAACAAATCCATATGCAAGAGCTCTAAAGGTCTAGAAGTTGAAACAATATTTTTGGATTTAAATGAAACTCTAGTTTGTTTACCTAATTGGCATGCATCACAAATTCTATCCTTTTCAAAATTCAGTTTTGGCAAACCAAGAATTAATTCTTTCTTAATTAATTTTGAAAGAGAATGCATGCTAATATGTGCAAGTCTACGATGCCACAGCCAACTAGTCTCATTAACTTTAGCATTCAAGGATACTAGGCATTGCATGTCTAATTTGGCTAAATCATTCAAATCTACCATATAAACATTGCCATGCCTATGTCCTATAAATTTAATGCCATCGTTAATAAGACTAGTCACAATGCAAACAGATGATTCAAAAACAACTTTATACCCTTTATCACAAAATTGACTAATGCTAAGTAAGTTATGCTTTAAACCTTTAACTAACAAAATATTTTTAATGTATTTGGAGGGAGTGATACCAATGTTACCTATCCCGATGATCTTTCCTTTACCATTATCTCCAAAGGTGACCATCCCTCCATCCTTAGCATCAAGCGTGATGAATTGTGATTCATCACCAGTCATATGTCTCGAGCATCCACTGTCAAGATACCATTTCCTGTTTCCTCCTTGGGATGCTAGACACACCTCATTTTCGTGTGCCATAAGGCACAGGTTGGCTTGTTCTGTTGAGGTTTTCTCATCGAAGCTTGAGTCATCACTCGCACTTCAAGTCACCATCATTGCTTTCTTTTTAAACTTTTTGGGACCTTTCTTCAGTTGTGGACATTCGGATTTGAAATGTCCCGGCTTCTTGCACTCGTAGCATATAAGGGGTTGATCTTTCTCTTTCTCTTTGCTTTGTTCCCCTTTTGTCAATGACTTCTTTCTCATTCCCTGTTTCCTTTTTCTTAGAAACTTCTTAAATCTCCGGGTGATGAGTGCCATCTCTTCATTCTGTTCTTCATCTTCAGTGTCATCCGTTTCATCATCAGGCGAAGCTGTAGATTTGAGGGCAATGGTTCTTTTCTTTTTGACTTCATCCTCTTGATGTTGCTTCATGCTAAGTTCATGAGTCATCAAGGATCCAAGAAGCTCTTCTAGAGGTAGAGTGTTCAAGTCCTTTGCTTCTTGGATGGCAGTCACCTTGGCTTCCCAAGTTCTTGGCAATGACCTGAGAATCTTCCTTACAAGCTCACTGTTAGTATAAGATTTGCCAAGACTCTTCAAACCATTAATTATATCAGTAAAATGAGTAAACATAGCAGTTATGGACTCATCATGCTCCATTTTAAACAATTCATATTTATGCACAAGCATGTTTATTTTAGACTCTTTTACTTGATTTGTTCCCTCATGGGTTACTTCTAACCTATCCCATATTTCTTTAGCAGATGCACAAGTAGAAATGCGATTAAATTCATTTGTATCAAGTGCACAATAAAGAACATTCATAGCTTTAGCATTTAATTGTGCCAATTTCTTATCAACCTCATCCCATTCTTTCTCGGGTTTGGTTGACTCCTCACCATCTATAATCTTGGTGTGTGTGTGAGGACCATTCACTATGATACTCCACATATCATAGTCGAGTGCTTGTATGAATATCTTCATCCGAGCTTTCCAATAGGTGTAATTAGACCCATTGAAAAGTGGAGGTCGGTTGGTAGATTGCCCCTCGGCTAGAGAAGTACCGACATGGGTTGCCATAGATCTTTGGCTCTTTGATTGTTAGATCAAAGAAGGGCTAGAGCACCGGGCTCTGATACCACTTGTTGCCCAGCTATGCAACCCAAGAGGGGGGGTGAATTGGGTTTCTAAAAACTTTAAGCTTAACTAATTACTTATGAAAAGTATTTGTTAAAAGCTTGATGAATGAGGAGAAAGACTTTAGTTCAAGATTAATTACCTAAAGCAAGAATGCAAGGATATAATAAAGAAATAAAGAGAAACAATAAAGTACACTACAAACATAAGGATTTATAGTGGTTCGGTGCCAACCTTGCACCTACATCCACTCCCCAAGCTCCTACTTGAGAATTCCAATCCACTATACTTGTATTCAACCCGAATACAAACGTCGAAAACTCCGACACTAGCTATCCCAAGCTAGTCCACTTATTTTTTGGGTACAAGCCAACCCAAAACACTCCGATTTCAGGTTCGGATCAACCTTCCCTTGTTTTGGAAATCCTCCAAAAACAAGAACAATTACTCACAAAGAGTAAGACAGTTTAGAGCATAAATAAGTACAAGAATAGCTCCTTAAATGAGCGAATATAACATTAAATGTACTTTACTCAAATGAAGAATCCCCTTTTGGATTTTCTCAAGGTGGATGAAGAGTTGAATGAACGCTTGAGGAATAGGTGAACTTTGATTGAAGGCTTCTTGAAGGCTTTGAAAGAGCTCTTGATCAAGGTTGAAAAGTTGGCTTGAAAAACCTTCTCTTTGAATGCTCTTGAATGCCCTTTTGAACGCTCTTGCTTTTCTCTTTCAAAATCTCTTGTATCTCTCGTGTATATTGTAGATCCCCTTTTTGTTTTTCACCTTTTGAGACCTTTTATAGCTTTAAGAAACAAGGAAAAACATTTTAGGCAGAAAAAGAGCCGTTAGAGCATTTAACGTGAGCATTAAAGGCAATTAAAACGGGCAAAAAACTAGCCGTTGCGGATAATTCTCATCGCAGGGGTCGACTCATGAGTCGACTCATGCTTCAGGGGTCGACTCATGAGTCGATCTCTGTTGCAAAGACCAGAGATTTGGGTTTCTGGATATTTTGGCCCAAAACAGTAGAAGTCGACTCATGAGTCGACTCATGCCTTGTGGGTCGACTCATGAGTCGACTCATAGGTCATGCCAAGCCAAAAAACCAGCGTGCCAAGGGAAATTTTAGCGTGCCAAGCAGCTCATTTTGCCATGAGTTGACTCATGAGTCGACTCATGCACTTCAAACATTCATAACTTCAGAAATATAAGTTCAAAAATAATGAAATTTTTACCAATAGATTACAAATCATTTGTTCTACCAAATGATACTATCAAATCAGGATTTTAGTAAAATTATGATTTTGCCCCTGAAGAGCATAAAGACTTTTTCAATTTAAAAATATTTGTATCCCTTCAATCTGCTTTGTAATCATCAAAATCAATCTAGGAGCAACAAATCCTTTGGTTTGTGAGACTTTAGATTTATTCTCCACATCTTAATAATTTTTTTGAAATTTTTGGAGATGTCAAAAAGGAGTTTTGGCATTGATTCATGTTATCCTTTCTTGCAAAGTCCTAATTCCTAGTCTATAAAAGGGGGACCCCTCTTTTGGATGTCTCAAGATCAATTCTCTTGTAGATTTTTTATTTTTAGAGCCTCTTTTCCTCCTCCTCTCTTCCTCTTCTAGATTTTTTATTACTTTGGAGTATCCAAGGTGCTTGTAGAAGAAAAAAGAGGTCAGCTGTCGAAGTTGTTCACAGACTAGCATCTCCGAGCCCCTGATCTGTGCCAGTCTTCTCATGAATTTTCCTATAGAGGCCAAATGATTTCATGTGGCTATGAGTAATTTGAGGAACACCCTCTCCAATCATTGGATCAAAGGAGATCAAGATCAAAATTATTTGGTAACGATCTCTAACTTATTTTGATTCCTATAGTAGATCTAATAGTTAGATCTAGAATTTCAGTATCGATGAGATCGATGTGATTTTTATTTTTAGATCTAAAGTACATATTTTTTATATCAAAGATCCTAATGTGGTAGTCTAAGATTAGATCTTATACATATGATTAAAATTAAATTATTTAATCTATTATTTCTGTTGCATAAAATATTTTAATTGTATGTACTGTACTACCGCAAATTTTCTTTAACTTGGATGCCTCATAGAAATTGGGATTAGCACTACAGGTATTCTTCTTATCCTAGTTTACATTTATTATACTTTGATTATTATAGTCAAAGATTTCTAGGTATTAGAGTTTTCGATGCATCAGGTATTTTGAATAAAAATTTTAAACACCTAGTTCTTCTGTTGTGCCACCAAAACTCTATAGTGATATCAGAGCCTACCTTGATCTATATAATCAAAGATTAAAATATTATCTTAATTATGATCAAGCATGGATTTTTGGTTTAGTTTAAGTCGGGTCAAGAGTTGAACTTGATTGAACATCCAAACCCTAGCATGTCTTAAAGATATGTTTTAAATAAAAAATGCATGATGTATATATAGAATCTTTCTTAGTAGCTTAGTACTCTAATTGGAATTCATCACCAGGCCATCTGGTCATAAGAGCAAGTAGGATTTAAAGATCCTCTCTTCCTATTTTATAGGATACTTTTATGGCATGTAGGGATGCCACTGTGATATCCCAAGAAGAAGAACCACGAAAAGAGTGTTTTGTATTCATGCATATTATTAGAATTATATGCATATGTGATATGCTTGAGATTCTTGGTTATAATCATGTTATATGATTATATTTTCATATCTTAGAGATATGATAAGATACCATGATTAGTTGTTATGATTGTTAAGATATAACTATAATAGTACATTATTATGATTGATTGAATTAAGATGTGCTCAAGACTATTAAAGTCCTTATAAAAATCATATTAACTCATAGTGTTGTGAACCAGTAGCTGACCTATTTCTTAAATCGATTAATTATTTGGTATCTAAGGAGTATTTCAAGTGTGGTGGTTATTTAATTAGTTTCATTGCTGGTCTGGTCAATTTTATTGGTGTCTAAAAAAAGCAACGGAGGGATCCCCACCAATCTTAATACTTGCTTGGCCATTTGGATTAGTTCAAATCTTGAATGAAAGTAGCTCAGTGTTTTGAATACTACACATGCGTTTCTTCATGCTTAGTCAATATCCTGTCAAAAATTATAGTAGGTTTGTTATGATATCCACAAAGCTTGCTATAGAGATTGATGTGCGTTTGTCTTGTTGCATATTATATGCTTTACGGCATATTTAGATATGTTGCTTTGTTGTGATATCCACAAGAGTAGTATTTTTTAGATATGATTGTATGAAAATAAAGGATTTGACTTAACTAAAAATACTATAGTTTGTTGTGATATCCACAAGGCTATGAGTATTTTTAGAGGTAGGTTATGTTGAGAGTTGCATGAGATACAATTGGATAGATTTTTCTATCTTTAAACTCATTAAGATTTGTTGTGATATCCACAAGGCTTCATTGAGGGATTAGGGTCTCAACCCCACTAAAGAACCAGATTAGGATTTTTCGTTTACCATAGAAGAGGGCTATAATATTTGATAAAATAGTGAAAGACATAACTAGTTTAAAAATTCTCATTTAGTTATGCATGTCAAATATGAGTGGTTTGCTTATACTATTATTCTTTATGTAGATTTAAGTCTACATTATGGCTTCTTTATTTTCACTGCATGATACCATAGATAAAAATATGTTAATCGATCCAACTATGTAGATTGATTGAGAAACTTGCAAATTAGATTTATATCAGAGAAGAACTTTGATGTTCTGGATATTTCTGATCTTAGATTGGTTAGTAATAATAAGAAGACAATGATGTCCATATGGATATCATCTATTCATTTTATGACAAATTTAGACATTGGGAGTATAATTACAAGAATTATCTTGCAAGATTGAAGTAGGGTACAAGTATACCACTAAAAAATATGTATATGATACAGACCTATTTTTTATTGAGTGGTTTAGACTCTGATATTTGGATATTAAATACCGCCTATAGATTGCATATTTGTAATTCATTACAACGACTATAAAATATCAAAGGTCTGGAAAGAGGTGACCTCGAGCTCTATGGCGCAAGTGGAGAGTCCATTAGCATAGAGACTGTGGGAACCTATATGCTTGATTTATCTTCGGATAAAATTTTAGAATTAAAAGACTGTTATTACATGCCAAAGGTTATTAGAAATATTATTTCTATACCTTTGTTGTTAAAACAAAGTTATGAAATAAGACTAATGAAAATGGATGTTTTATTTTTTTTTCTAGTGAATTTTATAGCAGTGGTTATATTGATAATAATCTTTTAATTCTAGCACTCAATCAAATTTTTTTCATATTGAAAAGAAAGAGAAAAGATATGAATATCACATATCTCTAGCATTGTTGACTTGATCATATTAGTGAGTCAAGGATAAACAAGTTATACAAAGAAGAATTCTTTGACCCATATGATTATGAATCATTGAGAACTCATAAATCTTGTCTCATGGGTAAGATGACCAAGACTCCATTTTTTGGACATGGAGAAAGGGCGAATGAGTTGTTAGCCCTAGTACATATAGATGTATATGGATCAATGATAACTCAGGCCAGAGAAAGATATTTCTATTTTATCACCTTTACAATTGATTTATTAAGGTTCGGATATGTGTATCTTATGAAACATAAATCTGAAACCTTTAATAAATTCAAGGAGTATCAAAGTATGGTCAAGAAACAAACTGAGAAAAGTATCAAGATTTTTTGATCTGATCGAGGAAGAGAATACTTATCCAGTAAATTTCTTGATCATCTTAAAAATAAAGGTATTCTCTCTGAATGGATCCCTCCTTATACACCTTAGCTAAATGGTATAGCAGAAAAGATGAATCACACTTTGATGGATATGGTGCGGTCCATGATGTGCTTCACTCATCTCCCAATATCTTTCTAGGGATATGCCCTAGAGACTGCCATATATATTTTAAATGGAGTGCCTTTAAAGTCTGTTATAAGTATACCATATGAGATATGAAAGAGAAGGAAGCCTAATCTTAAACATCTTAAGACTTGAGACTGTCCTGCTTATGTCAAAAATATTTTTGGACATAAGCTTAGTGCTAGATCAGACAAGTGTAGGTTAGTACGGTATCCTAAGAAAACTAATGGATACTACTCCTACTACCTTACTAAACAAAAGATGTTTGTTAGTAGGTATACCACTTTCTTGAAAAATAAATTCTTCCAAGAAGGAGGCAGTGGGAGGAATATTGAACTTATGGAAGTTCATGATCTACAAACCAATCCAGAAATACCTACGGTAGAACCACAAGAAGATCCTCAGTTAGAAGTATCTAAGGATTAGGTACATCCACAATACATACCTCCTCTCCGAAAGTCAGATAGAGTGTGTTACGCACCTCTGAGATGTGGTTTTATCATTAACAATGATAATTTGATCAACATCATTCAAGATGATGATCCACTAACCTATTCAGAAGCTGTCATGAGTAGAGACTCAGACACATGGCTGGAAGCCATAAAATCTAAGATGAACTCGATGTATACCAACCAAGTGTGGATCTTCATTGATGCATCTGAGTGTGTGACCCCAATAGAGTGTAAGTGGATCTTCAAGAAGAAGATCAGAGCATATGACCAAATAGAAACCTACAAAGCTAGGTTGGTGGTGAATGGTTTCAGACAAAAGCAAAAAATTGACTATGATGAAACTTTCTCACCAGTGGCTATGCTCAAGTCCATCCAGATTTTGCTTCCTATAGTGGCATACTATGACTATGAGATCTGACAGATAGATGTCAAGATTATTTTTCTCAATAGTCATCTAGAGGAAGAGGTCTATATGACTTAGCCAAAGGGATTTATCTCAAGTGGGAGGGTAAATCAATTATGCAAGCTAATGAGATCCATCTATGGATTGAAGAAGGCTTTGAGGAGTTGGAACATTCAATTTGATATGACAGTTAAAGAGTTTGGCTTTATCAAAAATAAAGATGAACCATGTGTATATAAGAAGATAAGTGGGAGTGCCGTTGTCTTCTTAGTTTTGTATGTCGATGACATACTACTCATTGAGAAGACTTGGCTATCGAATATGTTTTTTATGAAAGACTTGGGTGAAGCATCCTATATACTGGGTATAAAGATCTATAAAGATAGATCTAAAAGGATGTTAGGCTTATCCCAATCACGGTACATAGATCTCATATTAAAGAGGTTTAATATGGAGGCAAGTAAGAGAGGTTACCTATCTGCAAGTCATGGTATATGTCTCTCTAAGAAAATGTGTCCTAAGATACTAGAAGAGAGGAAAAGGATGAATGACATCCCTTATATTTTGGCTATAGGATGAATTATATATGCCATACTATGTACCAAGCCTGATGTAGCTTATGCTTTGGGCGTAGCTAATAGATTTTAGACTGATCTAGGAGAGGATCATTGAAAAGCTATAAAAAATATTCTAAAGTACCTAAGAAGGACTAAAGATATTTTTCTTATATACGGAGGAGGGTCAGAGTTGAAACTAGATGGATATACAGAATCTAGTTTTCAATCTGATTCAGATAATAGCAAGTCAATATCAGGGTATGTGTTTACCCTAAATGATAGGACAGTGGAAGAGTTTCAAGCAATAGATAGTATCTGACTCAATTACTGAGGCAAAGTACATCGCTGCTAGTGAAGCTATTAAGGAAGCTGTCTGGATAAAAAAATTTATCATAAATTTAAGAGTCGTTCCTAAGATTGAAGGACTAGTGCCACTCTATTATGATAACACTAGCGCTGTTATTCAAGCTAAGGAACCTAGGTCTCATTATAGATCCAAGCACATCCTCAAATGCTTCCATCTCGTTAGAGACAAGATGTTGTCCTTGAACGAGTACATACAAAGAATAATATAGCAGACCCATTCGCTAAGGCCATACCATAGCAGCTATATGATCACCATATTGATTGTATGGGATACAAAGGTGATTGATTTTAGTGTAAGTAGGGGATTGAAAGAAGAGTACCCTATAAGCCAATTGCAAGTGTGTTACGATGGAACTTTTCTTTGTAATTTTTCAACACATGTAATGACACTTATGAGATATTGATTCATCATTTTAGCTGCATCTTATTATGTCTAAGATTATGATGAACCCCAAAGATTAGGACAATGATTTTAGAAGACATGAATGGGTCTTGCTAGTAAGATCTAAAATTCTAAAACTCTAATCTTAAATATTCTTGATCGTAAGAACATTGAGTTGGAGATCAATATTCCAGATAGACTGCCACATCCTATGTATGCTCGATGGAGAGGATGGCAGATCTCACTAGCCACTTATGTGGGACACTAATACAAGGATGTGGGTGCTCATTTAGAAAATAAGTCCACTGAATTGACTTGATGAAAGAGAACATCTTATGGAAGCCTTACTTGCATGTCAAAGATGGTTCTCTAAGTAGGAGTTATGCAAGTGATCCTTAGACCTGAGATCACCATGGAATCTTATGCACATGAACCCATATTTTGGTTCATACCCAAACATGATATTAAGATATATACGGGGTGTTTTGGATATGGTAGAGTGTGTATAAAGATTATGAGTAGGTCAACATAGAATCGATCACTCCTAGTAAGAAGAGATCGCATCCTGTGTATTCTCAATTCTAGATGATTCGAGAAAAATCTTTTGATCAAAAGTAAGAAGGAGATTAGAAAGAGTTTCTAATGCTTCTTTATTGGAGTCATCATTGGTTAATTGAGAATCAAAATGAATATGTGTTTGAGTTTGACATGGTTCCATACTCATGAACATATTCAGGATACAGGAATGATCGAAGGATTGAATTACACAGTAACTTGCCACTGAATGGTATATTTAGTATTTCTATCAAAGTTTACATCTTCTGGATAGTTATGATATATTGTTAGATATCAATCTTGATTTATAGATTTTTTATCAAATTAAAGAGTTTAATTCGATCGTCAATTAGAAAAGATTCTAATTGTCGAACTCAGGTTAGCTCGATTAGACTGACATCTAATCAAATTAGGTTAACTTATACCCAGACCTACTGTTGGCTAGATGTGAAACCCAATGGATCATACATATATAAAAATTGGTCAACAACCCTTTTAAAAAAATGTTGATTGAAATTTTGGATTTAATCAGGGTTCTGATAAGCATGCTAGCACATGTGGAAATCCTTGCTCTTTTGGAGATCAATTTTGTTTCATCCCTTACTAATTAGCTAGCCCAATTTGGTGGGTATTTGGGTCAGGTCATGCCACCTGAAAGCAGTCCAAAATGAGGCATCTAATCTCATGTTAACACCAAAATATGAGGAGTCCAAATAGAGAAGGACTCTTGGTGCAAAAAATTGTTTGCGTGCAAGTGTTGGCGTGAGCAGAAAAGAAAATCTTTTTGGCATGGGATTAAGATATGTGTGGTAGCCTACATCACCCTCCATTCTCTGATTCATATCTCAAAGTATGAGATGTATTTTTTCTAGAACTTTTGGGATAGAGAAAAATTAGAAAAAAGAAGGTTGTCTTGCATGCATGCGCAGAAGCGTCGCATCTCTCTATGATTTAGAGAGTCCTTCTCCTAATCAAATACTTTTAAATTGAAATAATTTTTTTTAATAATGTTACACATTTGATAATATATTTTTGGTAATTTTTTTAGAATTTTTCTAGACTTATCAGATGGCCAAACGGATGCTGGAATCTTCCTCACATGCGCGCATGTAGTGATCAGACTTTGCGTGAAAGGATGTGAGATCATGTCTCTTTGTGGAATTTTTGATCTTATTATTAGGTGATCTGAGATTAGAATTGAATCCCCTATCCACATGGATTTTTGTGTATTTTTTTGATTTAAGAAGGGATGCAAAAACATCCCTTCTCTGGTCGTGCACACAGATGAGGGTGCTGATCGACGTATCATTGATAAGAGTCCTTCTGTTTGAAGGAACTCTTATCTCTGATAATCAAATCAGATAGGCCTTTTGGATGAGGCATGTCCCTCTCTTTTGGCATCCCTCTGGTGGTGATAAAAGGGCATGGGCACTGGGTGTCCGAGGCATTCAGATCGGATTTCCAATTTCTCTCCGATTGCTCTCCCTTCTTTCTTACAACCTATCATAGTTTTAGGACAAGGCTTTGGGATTTAAGACAAAACCTTATCTGATCCTAACAAGGGTTGTGAAGATCTTAAAAAAGGAGAATCAAAAGTTTAAAGGAGGTTCTGAGAGGGTCTAGTCATGTTCTTGGAGAAATCTGACCGGTATGAGGCTAGTCGAATTCTAAGGACTGGAACTCTTGGAGCAAGGTGAAGGAGCACTGCTTTTTGTTAAATTTTCATGTGAATCACTATTGGAGGACAGACACTTGGACACCTCATAGAAATTGAGATTAGCACTATAGGTATTTTTCTTATCCTATTTTACATTTATTTTACTTTGATTATTATAGTCAAGGATTTCTGGGCATTAGGATTTTCGGTGCATCAGGTGTTTTGAATGAAAATTTTAAACACCTAGTCCTTTCGCTATGCCACTGGAACCCTACAATCCACACAAGGCTATGACTAGGACACTAACTCCTTAGAATGATTCTTCCTTCAAAATTATTACTCTGAGAATTTTTTCGAGCACCAGGACCTCAAGACCCTCTTCCTCTTCTCCTAGCCTTCCTATCCCTACCTTTTTCTCTCCTTGCCTTCCTTAATTCTCTTTCTAGACTCTTGTCCTAAAATCAGACTTGTCCTTACTATTTTTAGACTTATCCTAACAAAAAAAGAAAGAGACTAATTAGACAATAGGGAGATTGTGTAAGAAAGAAGAGATAGGAGCAATTTTCTAAATGAATCAAATCTCCAACGCAGCCCCCTTTAAATAGTTAGCGACGTTGTGCCTTCGGGAATGATTTGCCCCCCTCCATGCGCCATCTTGCATCCATCAGAAAATCTCACACCCCCTAATGAATTCACACACCCATCTGAAAGGTTTTGACACATGGCAATCATCAGAAAAAAATCCAAGAGATGCTTCGTGCAGAAAGACTCTTTAGAATATTTTTCTCGATGATTCTCCGTTGCGTCATGCAACTTCCCATGGAGTAATTTTTTTCTACCACCCATCAATGACTTTTAGCCATCAAATAAACCAAAATGAAGGCACTAACTTGCTGATGGTGTGAAAAAAAATTGAAATTAAAATGTGGTGTGACACTTGGATTAAAGTCCTTCACAAATTGAACCCTTGGTTAGGCGCATGGATCAGACTGGCAGGATTTTCAACTTCAACCAATTTTCATGATTAAATTAGAAGGTGTTTTAATCTCAGAAAGATTTTTTGCCCTCAAAATTAAGTCATGAATCACCAAAAATTTTTTCATCATGGAACATTGGATAAGGTCGAGGAAGGGGCATCCCATCTCATGGGATGCGAAACCTATTTTTGCGTGCAAAGACTGTACCCACATATAAGAAAAAATTTTGACATGTAGGGACCTGGTTTCTTGGCTCAAAATTTTTGGTACATGCAGCCAAGAGTTGAACCAACTTGAACTAAAATTGGATTGAATTAATTTGACTTTAATTAGCCCAATCTAGAATCAATTTCGAATCTAGTTTGTAACAGAGAGCTAGTTTTTGCAACATGTGCTAGCATGTCTATTTTGCAAACATGATCTAATCCAATTAGACTTCTAATCAATTTTATTTGTGTGTAACCCATTAGATTCTATATCTATCTAGCAGTGAATCTGAGTGCAATTTGATCTGATTTGATTAAAATTTAATCTAACCAATCTAGATCCAATTGAGCTAACTCGATTTCAGCAATTAGAACTCTTTCTAATTGGCGATCGAATTAAACTCTTTAATTCGATCAAACCTACAAGATAAGATTTATATCTAGCAATTTATCATATCTATCTAGAAGATATAAAATTTTAATAAAAATATCAAAAATATCCTTCAGTGGAAAGTTACCATGCAATTCGATCCTTCGATCTCCCTATATTCTGAATATGACTCTGGATATAGAATGATGTCAAATCTAATATCATATTCATATTTCTCTCAATCTTAAATAATAATTTGATTAATAAAATATTAAAATCTTTTTTTAATTTTTATTCTACTTTGATCAAAGGCTTCCTGAATCATCGGTCGATCAGAGCAAGTAGGATACGATCTTCTCTTATCAGGAGTGATCGATTCTATGTTGACCTACTCATAACCTCCATACACATTCTACCATATCCAGAACACCCCTATATGACTAAATCATGAATGAGTATGAATCAAAAATATGGATTCATGTATACAAGGTTCTATGGTAGTCTCAGGTCAAAGGATTACATGCACAACTCCCACTATAAGAAAATATCTTTTAGCAGATAAGTAAATTTCATAAGATATTTTTTAAGTCAAATTAATTTAGTGAACTCATTCTCTAATAAGCATCCACTTTCTTGTATTAGTGTTTCACACAAGTGGCTTATGAGATCAGCCACCCTCTCCATCGAGCATACATAGGAAGTGCTAGTCTATCCAGAATATTGATCTCCTATTCAATGCTCTTATGACTAAAAATATTTTAAATCAAGATTTTTAAGATTTTAGGTCTCATAGATACGATCTCATCATAATCCTAAATCTATTATCCTAATTTATGGAGTTCATCATAATCATTACAAAAGTAAGATGCAGCATATGATGAAAAATACCTTTTATTATTTATAAAGAGTCAATACATGAGTCTGAAAGATTACAAGAAAAATCCATCAAAAGATAAATTTTGATTGGCTTATAGGGCATATTTCTTTCAGCAAGATCCATGTGAAAATTACTGAAAGATCATCTTTAGGTATTTTAGAAATACTAAAGATCGGTGGCTTGGTTACGAAGAATCTGACTTAAAATTTATAGAGTATGACTCTAATTTTTAGTTGAAAATAATAGCAAGAACGTGTTAGAATATATCTTTATCCTAAATAATGGAGTAATCTGTTGGAAAAGTTTCAAGTAGAGCAATATATCCAATTCAATTATAAGGCTGAATGTATTGTAGTATCCGATGCTTGCAAAGAAGCTATGTGATTGTACAGGTTCACTGGCAAGCGAAGAGTGGCACCCTCCAATGATAGTCTTGCTGTATTGTATAGCACCGAAACCATAGCTCATGCCAAGGAACCAAAGTCCTATTAGTTTGCCAAGCATTTTGCATCACTCCACCTTATTCAAAAATTATGGATTGAGGTGGCATCGAACTTTAGAAGATCGACGAAAAGGAGAACTTGACCAACCCATTTACTAAAGCCTCAGTATCTAAGAGTTCTAAGATGATAAATCAAAGATGGGTATATAATACTATACTGATTGGCTTTAGTCCAAATAGGAGTCGATGAAAATTATATCTTAAAGTCAATCATTTGATAATTGTACTAATTATAAATATATATAAATTAATCAATAATAAAAATTATTTAAATTTTTTTATCACAAGGTTACATCTTCTAACAAACTCTTGTATTGTGATGAAGTCCTTAGGACTACTTTGATCAATAAAAGAGGATTTATCACGTAGTCTTTAAACTGGTTCACGACCAAACGATACGCTATTACTAGGACGATAGCAATATCAAGTATAGATCATTTTGTGCCATATGCGTTGGTTGTCCTCATAACTAAATGGTATGAAGATACTGGTATGACATGTAGGTGAGATATAGAAGTACATCATCACTGAATATGACCAACTGTGGAGTACTCTGCTGTCAAGAATAGCTCATGAAGGATATGGGTATAAGTATCCCTCCGACTTAAGATCACCATAGTGACTTATAAGCAACTCACTGTACTTTGGTGTCAGACTAACTAAATTTTTAATTCAGTAATGAAAAATTTTTGGATACAATCAAGTACTTATCAAGTCGGTACATGAGTCAAGATGGGATTGACCCCTCCGAATTAGTAGGAGTTAATATATCAATGTATTTTAATTTAGTAAAATCTGAGCTTGGATAATCCATATGATGGATTTGAAAGGTTGAAATATAATATGGATGACTTATCTAGGTTTGACAGTTAAATCCTAGGTCATCCTTGAGCATTAGGGTTAAAGGGTTGAATTATACGATAACCATACATCAATAGGTTCTTGAATGTTGCTTCACCATCATTCGATCTATCTGAATGTCGAATCCCATTGCTAGATAGTTACATCAATTAGTTCAAAATTTTATTTTTATACTATCATCTTAGGTTCGAACCTACAGTTCACACTCAAAAAAAAATTTTGACTGATCATGTGGCTGATTAATGATTGAGAATCATTCAAGAGTTTAATCGTCAATTTGAATGATGGTTAATCTTATACAAAAATTGTAATAAATTTATTCACTGAGTGTTAGTGAATTAATAGAGAATTAATTAGTAATTAGATTATTGATTAGCTCAATTTGACTGAGTAAAGAGGATAAGATCAAATCTAATTGAATTAGATTCAATAAGGTTTGATCTGATTAGGTTATAAGATGACCTAATCGCTAAGGAAGAATTATCTCTGATTTGATCAGAACTTTAGTTCAATCAATTTTTAATTTGATTAAAATTTAATTAAAAAATTATGAATCTAATTAGATTGAATTTTATCTATTTATTTAGACTTAATCAGATGTGATTTGGTTTAGAGTCAAATAAGAAAATCAAGAGTCTATAAAATGTTGGACTCCTCCCATGCGCCACCCAATTTTTTGGATGCCATTTCTCATCTCACAAAGAGGTTTTTGTGTGATGTTTTCCCCATGCAAAAATGCCTTCTGCTCTCCCTTTCTCATGTCCAAATATGGGTAAAATCTGATGTCTTATGGTATATTCAAATCTGATTTGAATTGGTTACCATATAGGATAAGGTTTGACCTTGTCTATAAGCCTTGCCGCCCACTTCCTTTTATTCCTTTCTTTTGTGCGACAACTAGAGGAGTTTTGTGGCATGGAAAATTAGATGGAGATCTAATTCACCATGAAAAATAAGTGGTTGGGGTGTCCCATAATTATTTTGGCATGAATTGGTGAGAGGGGGCGACAACTAATGGAAGAGTCTAAACATTGTTGGACTCTTCACCCTAACTTCCTTACATGCCAAATAAAAGGGGTTTGTTATTTCTTTTTGTGCATGTAAGAGAGAAAGAAGAGGCCTTCACATTAAGAGGCCTTGGGCTGTGGGTTCATGGTGTGAAAAAAGAAGAGAAGAGTCCTCTTCTCTTGGGTGAGTGCAAAACCTAAATTCTAGGGTTTGTTCTTTAGGGTTTGGGAAGAGAGAAAAAGAAGAGAGAAGAGCATCTCCTCTCCATACCTCTTCCACATCCTCACATGTTGCTCCTAGATTGATTTTGATGATTACAAAGCAGATTGAAGGGATACAAATAATTTTAAAATGAAAAAATCCTTATGCTCTTCAAGGGCAAAATTATAATTTCACTAAAATTCTGATTTGATAGTATCATTTGATAGAACAAATGATTTGAAATCTATTGATGAAAATTTTATTGTATTTGGACTTATATTTTTGAAGTTATGAAGGTTTGAAGTGCATGAGTCGACTCATGAGTCAACTCATGGCACTGTGAGCTGATTGGCACGCAAAAAAATTTCCATGGCATGCTGGATTTTTGACTTGGCACGACCTGTGAGTCGACTCATGAGTCGACCCACAAGGCATGAGTCGACTCATGAGTCGACCTCTGCTGATTTGAGCCGAAAAATCCAGAAATCAGACCTTCTGGTCTGTGCAACAGAAGTCGACTCATGAGTCGACTCCTGATGCATGAGTCGACTCATGAGTCGACCCCTGCGATGGAAAATATCAGCAACGGCTATTTTTTTTGCCCGTTTTAATTGCCATTTATGCTTCCTAAAATTGCTCTAACGGCTCTTTATCTACCTAAATTATTTTCTCTTGCTTCTAATGCTACAAAATGCTTGAAATGGTGAAAGAAATTACAGTTTAAATAGCAGATCAAATTGGAGAGAAACATGTGTGAAGACGAAGATCAATCGGCAGATCAAAGAGAGAAGAACAGAAGAGAGGATCCAAAATTTGCAAGAAAAAGTCTGAGATCAACGAAAAATCCAAAAAAGAAAAAGAGAGAGGATCCACAATATACCAGAGAGAGTGTGAAAGAGAAAAGCAAGAGCTTTCAAGGAGAGAATCCTTCACGCCTAGTGTTTCAACCTTGATCTAGAGATCGTTCAAAGCTTTCAAGAGATCTTCAATCAACAATCAACCTCTTCTCAAGCATTCAAGCGTTCATCCACTTTGAGAAAATCCGAAAAAGGGGTTCTTCATTTGAGTAAAGCTTTTATTGTTATATTCGCTCATTTAAGGAGCTGTTATTGTATTAATCTGTGCTCAAAATTTTCTAACTCTTTGTGAGTTTTTGTTCTTGTTTTTGGAGGATTTTCAAAACAAAGAAAGATTGATCCGAACCTGAAATCGGAGTATTTTGGGTTTACTTGTACCCGAAAAATAAGTGATCTAGCTTGGGATAGCTAGTGTCGGAGTTTCCGACATTTTGTATTCGGGTTGAATACAAAGGATAGTGGATTGAAATTCCCAAGTAGGATCTTGGGGAGTGGATGTAGGTGCAAGGTTAGCACCGAACCACTATAAATCATTGTGTTTGTGGTGTGCTTTATCGCTTTATCTTATTTCTCTATTATATCCTTGCAATACTGCTTTAGGTAATTAATATTGATTTAAAGTCTTAGTTTTGTTCTTCATATGTAATCTGTTGGGCTTAAAATTTTTAGAAACCCAATTCACCCCCCCTCTTGGGGTGCATAGCTGGGCAACAAGTGGTATCAGAGCCGGTGCTCTAGCCCTTCTTTGATCTAACAATCAAAGAGCCAAAGATCTATGGCAACCCATGTCGGTACTTCTCTAGCCAAGGGGCAATCTACAAACCGACCTCCACTTTTCAATGGGTCTAATTACACCTATTGGAAAGCTCGGATGAAGATTTTCATACAAGCACTCGACTATGATATGTGGAGTATCATAGTGAACGGTCCTCACATACCCACCAAGATTATAGATGGTGAGGAGTCAACCAAACCCGAAAAAGAATGGGATGAGGTTGACAAGAAATTGGCACAATTAAATGCCAAAGCCATGAATGTTCTTTATTGTGCACTAGATGCAAGTGAATTTAATCGCATTTCTACTTGTGCATCTGCTAAAGAAATATGGGATAGGTTAGAAGTAACCCATGAGGGAACAAATCAAGTAAAAGAGTCTAAAATAAACATGCTTGTACATAAATATGAATTATTCAAAATAGAGCATGATGAGTCCATAACTACTATGTTTACTCGTTTTACTGATATAATCAATGGTTTAAAGAGTCTTGGCAAATCTTATACTAACAGTGAACTTGTAAGGAAGATTCTCAGGTCACTGCCAAGAACTTGGGAAGCCAAGGTAACTGCCATCCAAGAAGCAAAGGACTTGAACACTCTACCTCTAGAAAAGCTTCTTGGATCCTTGATGACTCATGAACTTAGCATGAAGCAACATCAAGAGGATGAAATCAAAAAGAAAAGAACCATTGCCCTCAAATCCACAACTTCGCCTGATTATGAAACGGATGAATCTGAAGATGAAGAACAGGATGAAGAGATGGCTCTCATCACCCGGAAATTTAAGAAGTTTCTAAGAAAAAGAAAACAGGGGATGAGAAAGAAATTCACAAAAGGGGATCAAAGCAAAGAAAAGGAGAAAGATCAACCCCCTATATGCTACGAGTGCAAGAAGCCAGGATATTTCAGATCCGAATGTCCACAATTGAAGAAAGGTCCAAAGAAGTTCAAAAAGAAGGCAATGATGGCGACCTGGAGTGCGAGTGATGACTCAAGCTCCGACGAGGAAACCTCAACAGAACAAGCCAATCTGTGCCTGATGGCACATGAAAATGAGGTAACTTCTGAACCCACTAGTGAATTTACTTTTGAAGAATTGCATGAAGCATTCTATGATTCAATTGAGGAATTAAAGAAACTAGGGAAGAAAAATAAAGAGCTGAAATTGGAAAATCAGTCCTTAGTGAAACAAGCTGAAAATCTTTCAATTAAAAAATTCACCTTGATTCAAGAAAATCAAAACTTAAAGGATAAAATGAACAAGCTAAAATCTATAGTAGATAAGTTCACCTTAAGTTCAAACAAACTAAATATGATCCTCGAAAATCAGAAAGCTATATATGATAAGGCTGGACTTGGTTATAAACCCCTGAAGAAACAAAAATTTTTGAAGGATATTTATGTAAATTATTCAAGTAACAAGTCTACAAATATTACTTGTTTTAAATGTGGAAGAATAGGACATAAATCATACATATGTCTTATTAACAAATATGCAAACACAAAGAAAATATGGGTTCCAAAAGGAACCATTCTGACTAACCTGAAAGGACCCAAGAAAGCTTGGGTACCTAAGACAGAAACGTGACCTTTGCTTGCAGGTGTGTCTAGCATCCCAAGAAGGAAACAGGAAATGGTATCTTGACAGCGGATGCTCGAGACACATGACTGGTGATGAATCACAATTCATCACGCTTGATGCTAAGGATGGAGGGATGGTCACCTTTGGAGATAATGGCAAAGGAAAGATCATCGGGATAGGTAACATTGGTATCACTCCCTCCAAATACATTGAGAATGTTTTATTAGTTAAAGATTTAAAGCATAACTTACTTAGCATTAGTCAATTCTATGATAAAGGTTATAAAGTAAGTTTTGAATCATCTGTTTGCATTGTGACGAGTCCTATTAACGATGGCATTAAATTTATAGGACATAGGCATGGCAATGTTTATATGGTAGACTTGAATGATTTAACTAAATTAGACATGCAATGCCTAGTTTCCTTAAATGCTAAAATAAATGAGACTAGTTGGCTGTGGCATCGTAGACTTGCACACATTAGCATGCATTCTCTCTCAAAATTAATTAAAAAGGATTTAGTTCTCAGTTTGCCAAAACTAAATTTTGAAAAGGATAGAATTTATGATGCATGCCAATTAGGTAAACAAACTAGAGTATCATTTAAACCCAAAAACACTGTTTCAACTTCTAGACCTTTAGAGCTCTTACATATGGATTTATTTGGACCAACAAGAACCACTAGTCTAGGAGGAAAATGATATGGATTTGTAATAATAGATGATTACTCTCGTTTTTCTTGGGTTTTCTTTTTAGCTCACAAAAATGAAACTTTTCAAATTTTCACGAAATTTCATCAAAAAGTCACTAATGAAAAAGGGTTTTCAATTCAAAATATTAGAAGTGATCATGGAACAGAATTTGAAAATCATGACTTTGAAAATTTTTGTGATGAAAATAGAATTGGCCATAACTTCTCTGCTCCTAGGACACCCCAACAGAATAGGGTAGTAGAAAGGAAAAACAGAACCTTAGAAGAAATGGCCCGTACCATGCTTTGTGAAAGCAACCTTCCAAGATATTTTTGGGCAGAAGCTATTAACACAGCATGTTACATTTTAAATCGTGCTTTAATTAGACAATTTTTAAAGAAAACCCCCTATGAACTTTGGAAAGGAAGAAAACCAAATATTGCATATTTTCATATTTTTGGTTGCCGATGTTTTGTATTAAATAATGGCAAAGAAAAATTTGGTAAATTTGATGCAAAATCAGATGAAGCAATCTTTCTAGGTTACTCCTCCACTAGTAAAATATTTAGAGTGTTCAACAAAAGAACTTTAGTAGTTGAGGAGTCCATACATGTTGTCTTTGATGAATCTAACGATCTTCCTTCAAGGAAGAATGAGGGTGTTGATGATGCAGATCCACTAATAGAAGGTATAAAGGAGATCACTCTGAAAGATTCAGCAACTCCAGATGACATGGATCAAGAAGACGAACAAAATGAAAGAGGTGAAGAAATTCAAGAACAACCCCAAGGTACAAATGACTTACCCAAGGAATGGAGGTATGTTCACAACCACCCTAAGGAGTTAATAATTGGTGATCCTATGCATGGGGTAAAAACCCGTTCTTCACTTAGAGATGTACTTAATCATTGTACATTTGTATCTCAACTTGAACCTAAAACTTTTGAAGAAGCTGAAAATGATCATAACTGGATTAATGCTATGCAAGAAGAACTTAATCAATTTGAAAGAAATAATGTTTGGACCTTAGTAACAAGACCTAAAGATTATTCAATAATTGGCACAAAATGGGTCTTTAGAAACAAATTAGATGAGCATGGAAATGTAATTAGAAATAAAGCAAGACTGGTTGCTAAGGGATATAATCAAGAAGAAGGAATTGATTTTGATGAAACCTTTGCACCTGTTGCTAGATTAGAAGCTATTAGACTTCTACTTGCTTATGCTTGCTTTATGAAATTCAAACTATTTCAAATGGATGTTAAAAGTATATTTTTAAATGGATATATTTCTGAAGAAGTATATGTAGAACAACCCCCTGGATTTGAAAATCATGCTTTTCCCAATCATGTCTTTAGATTAAATAAAGCTTTATATGGTCTAAAACAAGCACCTAGAGCATGGTATGAAAGGCTAAGCAAATTTCTACTAAATAATGGTTTCTCAAGAGGCAATGTAGATACAACCCTATTTATTAAAAGAAACCAAAATGATATGCTAATTATACAAATTTATGTTGATGACATAATTTTTGGGTCTACTAATGAATCCCTTTGTCAAGACTTTGCTAAGCTTATGCAGGGAGAGTTCGAGATGAGCATGATGGGAGAACTCACCTTCTTCCTCGAACTCCAAATCAAACAATCAAAAGAGGGAATCTCCATCACCCAAAGCAAGTACACCAAGAAACTACTCAAAAGATTTGGAATGGAGAACTGCAAACCAATTGGCACACCAATGAGTCCCTCAAGTAAGCTTGACAAGGATGATGAAGGTAAAAGCGTAGACTTAAAATACTATAGAGGTATGATTGGCTCATTATTATATCTAACTGCAAGTAGGCCTGATATCATGTTTAGTGTTTGCTTATGTGCTAGATATCAATCTAATCCTAAGGAATCTCATTTGAATGCTGTTAAAAGAATCCTTAGATACTTAAATGGTACACAAACTATAGGGTTATGGTACTCTAAGGACTCACAAATTAATTTGTTAGGATATTCAGATGCTGATTTTGCTGGATGTAAATTAGATAGAAAAAGCACAAGTGGAACTTGCCAATTTCTTGGAGTTAACATAATCTCATAGTTTAGCAAGAAACAAAATTCGGTGGCACTGTCTACGGCTGAGGTCGAATACATTGCAGCCGGAAGTTGTTGTGCTCAAATCTTGTGGATTAAGCAACAACTCGAAGATTTTGGAATCAAACTTAATGAAATACCAATAAGATGTGACAACACAAGTGCCATAAATCTATCTAAAAATCCAATACAACACTCAAGATCCAAACATATTGAAATAAGACATCATTTTATAAGAGAACATGTTCAAAACAAAAATGTAATTCTTGAATATGTTTGCACTGAAAATCAATTAGCCGATATCTTTACAAAGGCCCTTAGTGAGGATAGATTCTGTGAAATTAGGAGAAATCTAAGAATTCTAGATCCATTTGCCTAAAATTTCTCAGAATTGATTAGAGCTCAATTTTTAACATCCATCCTGGTCCCAAAAGCTCAGATTTATCACTCTAAAAACTTATCATTGAGCAAAATTCCTTCTCCCAAAATTTTGAATTTTTCTGGAATTTATTTGCATTTTTGCTGAATTTCTGAACTTCATGAGTCGACCCCCATGAGTCGACTCAATGGCAAACTTGTAAATCCCACAAACTTCCCACGGGCTCATTGTTTTTAAACGGGAACCCTGTTTGTGAGACGACTCATCTTCTCATCGTCTTCCTTCCGAAAGCCGTTCTTTCCAACTCTTTCTTGCTCCAAAACCAAGGATTTATCTCGAGGCAATTCTCCCTCCTACTCTCCACCAAAAATCGCCTCCTTGGAAAAGAGATTTCTCATGCTTTCTCGCATTGCTCGGCACGGTTGGAATGTGCCCTAGCACTTCATCGAACTTCCAAAATCCACTTCTTTTCTCCACTAAAATTCCTCTTTACTCTCTTGTGATCCCTCCTCCTCTCAATTCAAGTCTTCTTGTCTGCTACTTTATTGGTTATGGCTCCAAAGATGAAGCTTCCCCAAAGAAGGAAATCAATCCGTGAGCCTGAAGAAGTTGTCCGAAAGAAAAGGCATGCTCAGTCTTCAACTGCTCCCACTTCAGTTTCTGTACCTGCTCAAGGTCTCTCTCAATCCTCCATAAGCCCCAGTGTAAATCCTCTTTCTGATAGAAAAGTAGAAATCGGGAAAAATATAGATTTTCGGTTCTTTGAGAAAGAAGGCTTTACTTTTGCAAGTAAGATCAAAAATCAAGGATGGGAACTCTATTGCTCTCTTAAGGAAGTCACCTATGTTGACCTTGTTAGAGAGTTCTACCAGAACCTAAATTATGAAAATGGGTCAGTGACTTCAACAGTCAAGGGGATTGACATATGCTTGGATTCTAGGATATTGGGAGATATACTTCAGTTGCCTAGTGAAGGATACTCATATATGGAACTCCCAATTAAAGAAGAGGGGATCAGAATTATCTTAGGAGAAGTTTTTTCAGAAAATTTAAACAAATTGGAAGCAAAGCTATTATCCATTGAGATGAGGGTCCTGCATCAGATTGTAACAAAACTCTTCTTTCCTAGGAGTGGTAGGCATGATCTACTATCTGGCAGAGATGTATGTATCATGTTTCATGTCATCACTCAGACCCCCCTGAACCTCCCTGCACTTATGATAGAGGCCATGAGAGAAACTTTGAACAGATCCAAGGCACACTTGCCTTATGGTATGGCCCTTACTAGAGTATTTAGGAGGTTTGGAGTTAGCTGTGAGGGGGAGACACCTACCAAGCTCTCACATGTGGACACTTTCAACCAACACAGCCTGCACCGAATGGGAATTACAAAGACTGTTGGTGGTTGGATCAAGGGCTCTGAAGAAAG